>NC_056744.1:234578902-234698902 GCF_019279795.1 Protopterus annectens
CAACTCCACTGGACAGGACATAAACCATCGGGGGAACAAATAGGGACCATACCTCTCAATTGTCCCTGATTTCGAGGGACGTCCCTGAGTTTGACTCATATTCTAACTCTGTCCCTCTTAATCCCTCCTAAAACCACTGACTTTTGGAGGAAAGGTGGTGAATTACACGTAATGAATAATGACAACAATTAACAGTTATAAACTTCATTTACTTCAGCAAAATGTGTATTAATTCATATGCTCTGAGTCTGTCAATGTGTCAAGTTAATAGCACTAATATTTTAATTGTGTCCCTCATTGTCCCTGATGTTGTCATGCCATTTCCCTGATTTAGGTGATATTTGTCCCCAACCATTTGAGAGGTCTGATAGGGACAGAAAGCATATATTCCACTTACAACCTTAGAAAGATAATAGAATAATAGGTATGCAGTAACATGACTTGGCTGAAGGATGTGAGTTCCCTGTATTAGCCAGACAGGTGCAGATTGTAAGGGGAACACACCAATAGTATGAATCAAACTCTGGACAGGCCTTGGATTCCGTACAGTCAAATGGCATGCTTACACCTAATGGGCAGCCATTCCCGATACTGTAGGCATGTAATCCAATGTAATAGGCATCACAAGGTAATATCGTAGTCCTCACTCCCACCCAGGAGTGTGAGTGTCAAATGCAAACACCAAATGCAGTGCATTGACAAGTGCTGGAGCAAGCGGGTGTAAGCCTGTTTGGCCGCCGGTATGCGAGTATCATACTGGTGAAGCAATGTAGTGGCTGAGTATAAGAAACTGTAACTGAGGTTAGCATTGCTTATCTCCACACAAACCTGTGCACACCCGCTCAGATCTGTTTTAAAGTGACTTAATAACTCTGTACCCAACAGCTCGTGTTCTGGCCAGCAACAAAATAAGCAGCCTCTGCAAGGCTAGAATGCAGGACCCTGTACATCACAATCATAGTAATAAACCACTACGCCATGATAGCAATACATATAAAGGAGGTATCAGCAAACTAATCCTTACAACAGAGAAACAAATCAAATATGTGAACCGAATCTATGTACAGTGTAATGTTCTATAACCTGCCACAGGCTATAAATATGTGAATTGATGTACTGCAATAAACATAGAGTTGAGGTGTCACTGTAATAAGGTTCAGAGGTCCCCAGGACCCCATGCAGTGTATATACACATAAATGATGGATACCAGACATATATATATCCTGTAATGAGTAAGACATTGTTAATAAAATTCAAATATAATGCTAGATAACCAGTAAGCAATGCTAACTGCTGCACAGCCCAACTAAGTAATTGTAAGCAATGTGTAGGGAAGCAAATACACTACGCCCACAAGTACACCTCCTTAAGAAGTGCCAAACTGACGTAAGTATGTGTGCCCATAGCTTAGTCTTTTCGAAACCGGACAAGTATGGAAAAGTGCGGGAATCTGGCCCTACTTAAACTGAAGAGGCGGGAATACAGCTCATAACAGGTTGTATCATCCCCCTGCAAGCAGAATGGCTGGAGTGGGAGAAGGCACTCACTTTAGAGCACAACGCTGAGGCATCCAGGTGTCCAAATTCATTGTATGGCTCTTGGTAAAGCACCATGACAGGAAACTACTGCAGGGCCAGTACCAGAGCTTGTAGTACAAAATGGAGGCCTGGGACAGTCTCGCCCGTGACCTCACTAGTGCCACAGGTATCCCACGGACAGGTGAGCAGGTCAGGCACCACCATGCAGACCTGAAGCGGCGGAGGGGGGATGTCCTGGAACAGTGGTTCCAGGAAGCAAGGCTGATGCAGAATGCCCCAGAACTGAGTAAGTACTCCTTCCACTACATAGTTAATAATTGCCTAGCTTGTGTATACTATGGATAGGTATGGATGGCTAAATATCAATGTACTTCTCTGACAGCTGCAGATGAGCATGCTGCAAACCAACAAGCCTATGATGCTAGGCTGCAAAGGATGCATCGTGAGGCAGGTTAGTAAATAGCCTGCATGTACTGTCATAAGAAATAAATGTAAGAGCCTCAGAAAGTGTTGTACCAGTATACATAATAGTGTAATATGCTGTGAATAAATGTGTAACCCCTGCATTGCTTCTGTTTACTCTGCAGTCATATGTTGTTGTACTGTTGCAGTTATTAAATAGTACTGTTGTAGTAAGTAGTGTTACTCACACTGTGGTATGTAGATAACATGTGTATAAAGTGCTGTATAACAATGACGGAAGTGCAAATAGCTCAGTCATATTAGACAAAATACATTGCAAAGCCTCATAATAATTGCCTGATAGCATAGTGTACAGTGATTTTAATTGTAAAGCTTTTGTCACACACAGCAGGGCTTTGGATCCCAGGAACGCTAGTAAGTTGTATGCATAATCATTCCACACAAATGCGCACAGTATGTTAGAATATTCAGAGAGAAAGCTGTATGCATATTTACACTTAACAACTGCACAGATTGTGTTAGAATGCTTAAATAGAGAGTGGTATGCATATTCATACCCCTCAACTGTTCCAATCTGCCCAGTATGTCCTGATAAATGGCCCACATCACCTGCCTTTTGCCCTGTACCCCTGCCAAATTAGTGTGAAGATCCAAGAAATGTAGGCAGCTGTTAATGACATATAACTGATAGTCAGACTTGTACATAGTCAGAGAATGCACATGCAAATATACCTGTCATCCCAGCATCTCACCCAAAGTGTATGAGAGCAGTCTCAAAACATGTTGCATTAACACCTGCATCTTGTCAAGCCTGTACATAAGACGCAGGTCCCGTACATACTAATCTACAAACAAACCATTGTACTATATAACACCATTGGGTAGTGTATAAATACATGTAAGGGACAGACCACTGCAGTGACTATGAATGTTGTGAAAACCACAAGGATTTATTAGTTGGTAATTGAACTCTCTCTTTCTCTCACCTCCACCATATGTGCAAAAATAACCAATTTATGCAACTCATTTGGTATGTTTACACTCCTAACCTTTGTTGGGACATATGTCCTATTGGTTTATAAATATTCACATCTGTTTCTATGCATGTGCCATGTTAAAATACTCCCATATTGGTGGCTTGTTGCCATCAATGAAACCTGCATGTCATTGTAATGGCCACTGTTTACCCATATATGTATGTGTTCTGCCTGCTCTGCAACAATTTATATCTGGTGCCTTGGGTAATGGGAATACCTATGCATGCTGTTATAACTAATTGTGAATGCTGTTGACTATTACTAACCCATATCTGCCTTAAACATGCTACAACATAGCTCGTATGGGAAGGCTGGTCCCAGCAGATCCACCTGTCCCACCTCAGCTGGCCATGGCACCGGGCACCAGCACATCTGGGGCCAAGCCTGGGACCCCCTTGTCCATTGTCCCTGCACCACATTTGGATGGAACCACCACAGGGGATGGGGTTCGACTTCCCCCTAGGAGTGGGAGCAGACAGGAACCTGTCACCCATGGTACAGTCCAGGCCGTGATGCATAGGGAGCTAGACAAGGAGATTTGAGACTGCCTATGCCAGCTTCAGGGCTGAGTGGTGCAACTAGAGGGTGAGCCTGCCCCTCCTAGACAGCCACCAGCACAGCCACATTCTGGGTTGTGAAAGTGCAGTGGTGACTGCCCATGGGTGGGGACCTCAGTCCCACTGTAACCATTGGTGGGCTCATGGGGTTGCGACTTCCAAACACCCGTCCCGGTCCAAAGTGCCCCCCCCCATGTGTCATATAGTGCCCACTGTACGCATCTTGTTTGTCTTGTCTGTCATCCTACCCAAACTATCCTTCCTGATCATACCTACTCTCCCTCCCCAACATCCCACTCTCACCTAAACATAAAAGTAAAAAAGGGCAATCTGTTCCTGCAAAAAAAGCATGCCCCATACATAGCTGTCCATTTTGCACACATCTAAATGTTTCTAATTGGCATCACAACATACTATTGTTGTCCTCACTCCTCTCTCAGGGTTGAGGCTGTCCAGATGTCCACCAAATTTATTGCATATGTACAGCTGTTGCTGTAAAAGAAATGGACAGCTATGAACCTTCCCTACACCCTTCCTGCACATCCCTAGCTATTTTTTCTACTGTCTTTCCCTCTTTGTACCCCTATTTCACCACTTTCCTAGCAACCCTTTTTTCTTTTCTTTTAAAGAAATTAGCACGGGGGTAAGCGGGAGTAAGCACTTTTAAGCAGCAGTGAGCGGGTTTCAACCTGTTTTCGTGGGGGTAAGCATTGCCTACACAGGTTAAGCAACCAAGCAGGTAACTGTGTGTAAGGAACTGTGACCAAACTGTAACCACTGCTTACCATTGCACAAATCCTGCACACACCCGCTCACAACAGCTTAAAAGTGCTTTAATCACTCCATATCCAATGGCCCTTGTTCTGTCCAGCAACAAAATAAACAGCCTCTGTAAGGCTCAAAACCAGGACCCTGAACACCACAGCCAGTGTGATTTACCACTAAGCCATGGCAGATATACAGATATCAGATTTTATCACAAACATATTATCCAGCACAGTCATTCAACAGTATAGGAAATGTATTCCATCATGTAGATGTATGTTTGTGTGTTTCTGTCCAGATATAGAGACATACATATATATAGACATATCAAGAACATCCCTTGTGACAACAAAGCATTAAAAAGGAATGAAAGGGGAAACACCAGCAACACCTGTATTATGTAGTGGTGTTGTCCTATGTAATATCAAGACTCCCTCAGACAGACATGTGTCATTAATATACGCACACATTTGTACATTGGCTAAATATATTATTTACATTAACAAAACAGTTCCTGTCCAATCATTATGTCAGAACAGTACTCTTGTAAGGTGCTGTGTGCGACATAATCATCATGAAAAAAGTATATTGGGTAACCATAGAGGGACCGGTAGTGTTGTGTGTACAATGGGGTCGTCTGCATCATGTGTACCTGGAACCTTTAGGCATCATGTGCATACTAGGATTGAGAGAGGGGTGAGGACAACAGTAGTATGTTGTGATGCAAATTAAACAGGTTACATGTGTCCAGTGGACACGTGTGTGAAATGGACAGCTATGTATGGGACAAATGTTGTTCTAGGAAAAGATTGGCCTTTTATTTCCGTAAGGTGAGAGTGGAATGTCAGGGAAGGAAAGTAGGTATGCTCGTGGAGGATCGGTTGTGTAGGATGACAGACAAGAAAGACAAGACAGCATACATGGTCAGTATATGACACATGTGGGGGATACATCTTGGACAGGGAGGGGTGTTCGGCACTCACAAGCCCATGAGCCCCATGATGGAAACAGTGGAATGGAGGATCACCACCCATGTGCAGCCACCACTGCACCAAAACAGCCGCAAAGGTGGCTGTGCTGGGGACTGTCTAGGAGGGGCAGGCTCCCCCCTCTAAATGTGACACTCTAACCTTGGGCTTGCGTATCTGGGATCAAAACCCCTTATTGAGCCCCCTATGCACGACATCCAGGACTGTACGATGGCTGACAATTTCCTGTCTGGACCTGCTCCCAGGGGGGACAAGCCCCATCCTCAGTGGCGGTTCCACCAGAAGGTGGTGCAGTGTCAACAGAGGTGGAGGTCCAAGGCTGGGCCCCAGATGTGCCATTGCCCAGTGCTATGGCCAGATGAAGTGGGACAGGAGGTTCTGCTGGGACATCCAATCCCATACAGCCTATGGTGTTGCAATTTTAAACTGATATGGCTTAGTAATAGTTAACAGCATTCAGGATTACTTATAACAGCATGCTTAGATATGACCATCAACCCAACACAACAGATGGCATACATGTGCAGAGGGAGCACAACACATGCATATATACTGCATGACATCTGTACAAAGCGTGGAAGACATGTGACTGCAGCTATGAACACTGGCCCATTATTGGCATGTCAATGTGAGAACCTCAGACAGTGACCATCATACCACTGTTTCATGTGACATATGTCCAATCAGGGATGCAATGGTGGTAGCTCTCATCACTATCATCATGTACTGACTGCAATCCTCACACTATGCTTCTGCAGTTCACAGATGTGTGTTCAGTGAGTAACACAAGAAACAAGTGGTTCCACACACACTGACCAGTCCACAGATGGCCCTACAGATGGGGGTTCCATCACAAACAGAGCACTGTCTTGTCAGTTATAAAACATGCAGACTAGCCATTACCACACACAACCTGTTAAATTGGCAGTAGTCTCAATGGAGCATAGCTACACTAACATGCTGTAGTCATGTCTCGCACATCACCCTCCTGTCTCTAGGCTAATTTCCACTGTGTATGTTGTTTGAGGAATATCCAAATATCATCTGTGATGCTGTTCACCAAACACCAGATCAAGGTTCCACTCACAGCGACCAGCATGGGCAAACACCAACATGATGTTCCTAGATATTGTACTGTGTTTCCATGTGATTGGCTATGGGAACGTCATCACAGCTGTTCCACATGCAATCAGCTAGAGGAGGACTGCAATAGGTGCAGAGGCCATCACCTTATCATGACCATCACTTACAAAACACAAGCTGCTGAGCAGGTGTAGAACTCCACATTCACCAGAGAGTGTGTGGGAGGGAAAGACAGAGGCAAAGTACATCATTGAAGGGCTTGGAGACTAAAACGTAAGCATAATTTGTCACATATCTACCAGTACAGGGGTTCAAACCCCTGACTGACTAGCCATTACAATTACAAGTGCATACAGTTACTCCATGTGCCACATAGCTGACATGTCAGTGTGCTGTAAGAACATATATGTGTGCTGATGAGCGACATCTGCGACAGAGATATAGTAGACATACATGAGGTGTAGCACACATGGCTGTCCACATGAATAGATGTCACTGTCAACAAAAGCGCACTTTCTAAGGGACTCAGACACATTGCCACACTTTGCCAGGCTCACAAATACACATCCTAACTACTTAGTTTATCATACTGCAGTAATGCACAGGTACTACATGCACCACAGGGGATATCCTGAGGTTCTATGGCCTAGGGCATGTGAACATGCCTGACATCAGTCAGTATGCCAATGGGAGTTATACTGGGTGTGACTGTGGTTGGGAGCATCATACCCCACATGCAGACACAAGATGCCAGTGCTGACATGCATCTGTGCATTGCTTCATGGGTGTTTAGTGGTTCACTGTGCAAGATGGCTTTACAATTCTGGGTGAGGGGTAATCTTTGCCATCACACCAACCAACAATGGTGTGCAGTGTGGTTCAGGGATGTAGTGTCTGCAATGTCCCACACAGATGGGTATTGTATGAACTGTCCTGCCATCCTGGCTACCATTGTGTATGGCCATTGCTTTGCAATGCATGCCATGTCTGTGTTTGATAGTCCTTGCCATGGACATTGCCTGGGATATGCACATCCCACAATAATGTACAGTGACATGTACAAGTGTACCTGGTTTGGCTGGCACATGTTGTGTACAGAATTATCTTCAGATATGCCAATACAGTTCTGGTGTGGCAGGACCTGCTAATAGATAGCAGGTTTACCCTGCACCTACAATGTTGCATGCTACAGGTATTCCCTTGTGTCAGTGGCATCTGTCCATACAGAGCATGTGTGTAAGGCATTGTATGTCCTTTGTGGATCACATTTGATGGCACCACATATGTTGCAGGTATCCAGTGAGGAACACAGTGAAGGCACAGTGTCTGCATTTATCTGCCTATTGTACCATTGGACAGGGTGTCATGCCCTCTGCAGCCCGCTGCACTCACACCATGCCTACTATCTGTCATCAATGTGCAGGGTACTAGCAACATAGTGGGATATTTTAGGCAAGTGTGTTTGTGTATGACACATGGGTTCCAAACGTATTCCGGGTAATAGTAGGGTTGCATACTTTGTTCACCAGGCCTATTGCCAGATGTAGGGGTATGGCATGCCAACCCAGTCCCTTGGCTGATTGACATCTGTACTCCTCGTGAGGTGGACATTGTGATAGATAATATCGCCACCATATAGGAGAACTACAAAAACTGCTCCCCAACATGTCTGGTGGTTAGACACACACACACACACACATGCACACACACACACACACGCACACACACGCAGACACATGCACACACACACACACACACACACACACACACACACACACACACACACACACACACACACACACACACACCTGCCATGTCCATGTCTTAGAATAGAACTCCTATCTAACTAGTTTATTGCAGTACAGCATTACACAATTACAGCACACACTGTGGTGATTACTGGGTTATAGCAGTCCCAGAGTTCTAGTTCTAGGTGGGTGACATCAGCAGGATTGCCAAAGGTGAGTATGTGAATCGTAAAGAGTGTATATACTCTAAAAAGCATTGTGTCTTTCTCAGGCACACACACACACACACACACACACACACACACACACACACACACACACACACACACAGAAACACACACACACACACTCTTACCCTGTCTGGGATTAAAACACTTACCAAATTAGTTTATTACAATACAGCATTACACAGTTACAGCATGCACTGCGGAGATTATTGGGTCATTGCAGTCCCAAAGGTGTATTCGTAGGTGGGTGACATCAGCAGGATTGCCAAAGGTGAGTATGTGAATTGTAAAGACTGTGCATACTCTAAAAAGCATTGCATTCTTTCATTTTTAGGCAGACACACACAAACACCCTTGTCCTGTCTGGGATTAGAAAACCTACCAAACTAGTTTATCAGACTACAGCATTACGTAGTTACAGCATACACTACAGAGATTACTGGGTCACAGCCGTCCCAGAGGTATATCCGTAGGTGGGTGACATCAGCAGGATTGCCAAAGGTGAGTATGTGAACCATAAAGAGTGTGCATACTCTAAAAAGCATTGTTTCTTTCTCAGACAGACACACCCACACACTTGGCCTGTCTGAGATTAGAACACCTACCAAACTAGTTTATCACAGTACAGCATTATGCAGATACAGCACACACTACAGAGATTACTGGATCACAGCAGTCCCAGTGGTGTATTAGTAGGTGGGTGACATCAGCAGGATTCCCAAAGAAGGGCATTTCACGTGTACTGCGAGTTGTACATGTCTGTTATGTGTGCGTACCCGCTGCTTACTGTCGTGACAACCCAATTACACCCACTTACAACTGCTTAAAAGTGTCTTATTCAGTCCTAATTGACAGTATCAACAAGCCTTGCAGGTCTTGAACCCAGGACCATGGTCACTGGACCTACCACTAAAGCCTCTACGTTGTATACATGTTTTATGGATTTTATAATGCACATCGTACTACAGGTATTCCACAGTACTGAAAATAAATGGGACAGTCATTCTGTGTACATATGTACAGTACCATTGAATGTTCTGTACTCTGTGAAGCAGCATAGATAGGTCTACATCTGTACAACTGTCATAACTAAATATATATATATATATATATATATATATATATATATATATATATATATATATATATTATATATTATATATATTATAATATTTTATATATATATATATATATATATATATATATATATATATGCACCTACGGATGTGTACACACATACACACACACACACACATATATATGTGTGTGTATATATATATATATATATATATATATGCATATACACAGACACAGCTTTAGCCATATATATATATATATATATATATATATATATATATATATATATATATATATATATATATATATATATATATATATATATATACTCACACACACACACACACACACACACGTCTGAACACCCTTTGTGACATGGAAGGGTAGATGGCTACCATGGTGTACAGCATGTTAAAAGACATTACACATGTGTATACCTGGTTACAGGGTAGTCACACACACAAACACACACACACACTTGCCAGTATTGTGTATACACGTCTTGCCTATGTAAAGGTAACTAGTACAGTGGTATGCAGTTGGGGTATGTGCCACAGAACACATACAAGTATGTTTACTCTGATTCCACGTCTGAGCTGGGTGACATCACAGGACTTATCAATTGCAGTGGGGAGGGTGGTAAAAGAGGTTTAGCAGTTGACAAGGATAAAGGCCAGTGCAAAAGGTGGTATCTCTTTGGAATGCAGCAAAACCCGCTGTCATGACAGGATGCAGACAGAAATACACACACATAACCACACTAAATCATTTGCTGACACACTCACACACATGCACACACAGTTGCCAGTGTTGGAATCATAACTCCTGCCTATCTACAGATCACTATTATAGTACTACACAGTTACAAGACGCGCCACAGAGATTACACATTGCAAGGCAGTCAGACTGCCCTTCTAAGATTGAGGACAACAACAGGGATACTGAAAGTCAAGATGTACATAGCTGTAAACCTGTGTGTTTAAAGTAGGAGTCCATTACAACCTGTATGCATAAACAAGACACATCATCTGCAGGTAAGACATAGGTAGGCCTGAGAGGTATAGTTGTAGCACATCAAGCCCTGAACTGGAGTATGCCCATCTGTGGAATGGACAACTACTATCACAATTTAGAGTTACAGTGGTCATGTTCATACACATACAATCACATAACCTGCTTGGATGCATTGACTCCAATTACACAAGGTGACAGTGGGCATGCTCATACACTTAGTAGCACGGGGCCATTTGGGATGCTCTATGACTACAACTACACAAGGTTATACTGGGCATGCTCATTTACTTAGAAACAAAGAGCTTGTTTGGATGCACTGACTCAAATTACACAAGGTGCCAGTGTGTACGCTCATACACTTAGTAGCACAGGGCTGTTTGGGATGCACTCTGATTCTAATCACAGAAGGCCGCAATCTGCATGTGCATAAACGTACATGTACAGAACATGTTTTAATGGACTCCTATTGTAAACACACAGGTTTACAGCTATGTACATCTTACCTGTCAGTATATATGCACATCATACTGGTTGACTACCAGATACCTGTATGTGGCCCGTAAATGATATATCTGTGTCTGTGCTGTGTGATACACATGGATACATGTACATGAAGTACTGACATATATATATATATATATATATATGTATATATATATATATATATATATATATATATATATGTAAGGTATACACAATCATGCATGTGTGGACATGACAGACAATGGGTTAACTGGGACATATAGGCAGATGCTACCTACAGCATGTGTTACACACCTTGCTGCCCTGACAGGCATACATTGATAGCAGGTTGTGGACAGTGGCATTATACTTGGAACAGTGACATGTGCAAGCATAATGTGAGAGTCCCATTGTGTAATGGTACTGAGGTGCATGTGTCAGGATGACCTCTCCCGGCTGTGTTAGTAGTTGTCATTATTAGCAGGACTGCTACACTACGTATATCTCACATTGGTCATATACACAATGTCTGCTGCTGTTCATCACCTTAGATGTGGCATTTGATAACAAGCAAATTATTGCCACTCGCAGTGTTTTCCTGGTACGAGTGGCAACTACTTGACCATAACAATGAGCCAGTGTCCTGCTGTCATCATGAGGGTGTCCAGTGTCTGTCATTCCATGCTGACATGACTGAACGACAAGCCTTAGACACCGAGCACATGCATCCATGTTTCAAGCAAGTGTGGATAATACCTAGGTCGCAGTTGCCCATATAGTCGCATTCCAAGGCAAAACTCCTACACACAGAAGTAACACCCTGACACCTACAAGGCAATTGCATTTGATGCTTATGCTAACCAGTGTTACATATGTGGCCTTCGAAATCCATTTGCTCAATGTAGAACCTACAATGGGGAATACTGACATCTGTGCAGTGAGGAACACCTGGCTGAAGGCTCTGTAGTGCACAATTGCACTACCACAATATATCTCAGATCTAGACATGTGGCCCACAACACTGAAACGGACCATTCCAGGTGGTGTCCACATATTCATAAAGGCTACTCACATGTGAAGATCACTACTCCGACATAACTCATCACAGATGAGACAGGTACAGGTGACAGTGGCAAACGCTGCATTCTAGGTTGCATTCTCATATACATCCACCACCTTTTCCCCAGACTACCAACACACATCCATATGTGGTATGATATAGTATAGTAGACCACCAGATAACCTTCGATTGGTGGACTGTACCTAGGCTTACATCAACCGTACAAAGTACTCATGTAGTGCCACAGCTGTGTTATGCAGTGAGATGATACCACTGTTTGTAACCAGGTCAGTTGTACACATAACAGGGTCCCTCTGATGTTGCCAGCATTAACATGGTCGACTGTTGCTGTACACCAGTAAACAACACCCTCATGTTTGCATATGATCTAACTGTACCTGCCCTGGATATGTACATCCCACACTCATATAACAGAAATGGAATTACCATAGCTGCCGGTATCCTTTCTATATACAAGTGGCTACATTCATTACACACATGCACGTGGCAGATAGCATGCCAACAGTACATAAGGTTTGATATCTATGTTAACAGAGGCAATATTCCATCTCTACTGGTCACCCATGACACCTATCATATCATACAACGACCCCTGTGGCATGTATGTCATTAGACATGTCCACCTAATGCAATGCCTATGAACATACCCAAATAACAAGATCACAGGACCTACACAAGGCCTGCATTGACAGACTCAGGGAAATCCAGCTCTGCTCTGTATGTTCCTGAGTAGTCACAGGTGATATGTTCATGGCATTACAGCCATGTGTGGCCACAGCTCCTACATATAACCCATGTCAACAATTGTAAGCCATGCATGCTGTGTGCTGTCTGGAAATTAGCCTTAGTACCACAATAGCCAGTACATGCTGGGGTGAGATGTTTATAAGCCACAGACGTCGTATATGCTTGCATGAGTGTACTGCCTAGCTACGACAGAGCACATTGCTGGCACTCTTCCAGTACACATGAGGTGTGTGTGGCAAATATGATGTGCTCACTGTTGAGCATTACAGTCCCTGGCTTCACCATGACACTGTCAAGTGAAACTTTGTTTGAGCATGACATAGTATAATGCTGTGTGTGTCATGCTGATATGTGCTGTTGTAATATATGTACACTTGGCTACTCAGTGAAAGTGGTGGTGTCCTACCAGTACATGAATGCAACATCCATTTTGGTGTAATGCTCGGCTATTTTTCACACATGGCATGGGGAAGGTGTGGAATGTATCCTATTGACCTGCTAGTGCACGTACTGATGTAGACCGCATATGTGTACATGTATTGATGTTTGTGTAGATTCCATGTGTGTGCAGTGTCTGATATCTGAAGGTGACTATTGTCTTAGTACATCATGCTGTTGCAATACCGCCTCAACATTGCCAACTGTATATAGTGATATTCTCTAAGTACAGTAAGCCATACATGAGGTATGGACAGATGCTTTGACATGACTACTAAGTGGTGGGGCTTCTTTGCAGATGAATGATTATTGAGGACAGCTCACTGGTGTGTTACAACCAGTCCTACAATAACCTGTGTACCTGCTAAGGTCAGGTTTTGTTAATTGAAGTGGAAGACAGACAATGTAGAATGCTGTAACGGTGGCACTGAAGGCAAACCCCATGACGCCTGTAACAGTAATACTGCCCCTGTGAATATATTGTGCATATATCAGCACAGTTGTCAAAGGAGTCAGTAAGCATTGTACCGGATGCAATAGGGCTGTATGTCTGTAGTACCTATCATGAGATAGGCAGGTGTTTAATTCACAGTACTGGCATGTGTGGGTATGTGTGTCCATATATGTCACATATGGTTGGGAATACATCCCACATGTTATCACTCTCCTAAACACTGTTGTTGACACCAGTACAGAGTGAAGTGTAGAAAGAAAGGCATAAGCAGGTGGTTAAACCTCACACATGTATAGAATCTGTATGTGTGTGACATAGGTGTATATCTTTGTGAATGCCAATGTGTATATGTGTGTGTGTGTGTGTGTGTGTGTGTGTGTGTGTGTGTGTGTGTGTGTGTGTGTGTGTGTGTGTGTGTGTGTATGGCTGTCTTGTTCCTGGAGTGAGGCTGTATTTTACCATAGTGAAATATTAATGCCCCCTCCCCCATCCACTCAATGCAATCTAGCATCCCTGTTGATATCATCAATCGCAGATGAGCATACTAACCGCCTATTAACATGTACACCCTGGGGTGTGACCTGTTGTTACATAGCCTATTGATGGACCCCCCCTCCCCACATACACTCACTGCACTGTAATATCCCTGTCAATGTCCTCGATCTTAGGCCATTCCAACTATCTGTACATGTGTAATCTCTGTGGCGCATCTTGTAATTGCATAGTACTATAATGATGATATGCATATAGGCAGGGGTTCTCATCAGAAAACTGGCAACTGTGTGTGTGTGTGTGTGTGTGTGTGTGTGTGTGTGTGTGTGTGTGTGTGTGTGTGTGTGTGTGTGTTTGCATATGCTTAATGCTTGTTACTGTGTCTGTGAATCCCGGAGGGTGTGGGTGTGTCTGTGTTTGCATGCTGTCATGACAGTGGGTAATACTGCTTCCCAATGAGAAGCCTCTATTTCCACTGGCCTTTACCCTTGCCATCCAGCATACCAATCTTTTACCCACTCCACACTCCAGGTAACTATACCTGTGATGTCACCCACTACGGATATGACAGCTCTGAACACAGCAGCTTACTACACAGCTATCATGCTCTTGGATCATTAGATCAGTAAACATAATTGGAACATGTGAGACTATAACTGTGATGTGGAAGCTAAAAAGTGCATGCAGGTATTTTCATACTGACCTTTGGGTAGTCAACATGTACATATGGGACTCCTGCACACACCATCATCCCCCAGCACATGCAACTACACCTGAAAGAGAAGGCAGAACATCATGATCAACATGCTGTTAGTGTTGTTACACATGATACATACTGTCAAATGTAGAAAATGCATTCTAAAACTGCAATACATGGTATGTCTGTTGCCTGTCAACATTACTCAACAATATTAATCTACAGTTGTCTACCTAGTATGTTCACCCTGTGCATCAGACCATATGAACATGTCCCTGCA
This sequence comes from Protopterus annectens, assembly GCF_019279795.1. Classification (NCBI taxonomy): domain Eukaryota; kingdom Metazoa; phylum Chordata; order Ceratodontiformes; family Protopteridae; genus Protopterus; species Protopterus annectens. The sequence goes on from NC_056744.1 coordinate 234,594,013, forward strand.
CCGATGGTGTGGATGACAGGGATGTGGAACAGGCATCATCATATGCACAGGGTGATAATGTTTGCCAGAGGCATAGGCTGTGCCATTGGATGACATCATGTGTGTGTTAGGGCCTTTGATATCATTGGGCATGTGTGGATGTTATACGTGTGTGTGTTGAGGTGCCCTACATTTGTTTCCAGTGTGTGTATATGCATGCACACAGGTCTAGCATGTGGCTGGCCTACACAGGGTTATTATTGACAGCTGCAGACTGTACAAGGCAGGTTTCACAGTTCATGGTGTCTGGCCATGGCCACGTGCCTTACGCCTTCCAGGGGTTGCATGGGCACTACCAGGCAGAGGTCCAGATTGGGTACCATCTGATGACACATGTACACTGGAATCGTGTCCCTGTTGGGACTGTACAGGAAAACATGCACGTGGCCTGCTGTGTCCTGGCGTGGACTGTACAACACCAGCTGCACTGCTGCTGCTACTGCCACTATGGGAGCGGGCATGTGCAGTAGCATGTTCACGTAGACTTTCAACAGGTGATGTAGCTGACCTACGTCCACGTGCCCGACTCCTCACTCCCACCAGATGTTCCAGCATAGACATTTCATGCTCGAGGATTGACATGCCACAGTCAAGGACTCCCACCATGTCACCCAATCATCTATCCAAAACATCTGCAAGATGATGGTGAGCATTTGCAAGTGCCTGGATGTTGTCAGTTAATGAACGGACAGCAGCCCTGTGAAGCCTCAGACCTTCTCTGTTGTGCCATTCAGCACATGCCTGTGCCTCCATTACAGCCTGAAACACACATCTGGTGACTCCAGCTGATGTGCTTTGTCTCACTGGGGCATGTTGGCCAGTGGTCCTCCTACGAGCAGCACTGGGCACATGCCTGTGTGGGACATCACCAGTCTGTTGACTGGGATCATGGTGTGCAGGCACACCTTCCATAGTCACCACACTTCCCTTTTTCATGCTACCACCCGCCAACTGTCCTTTATCTATGGCCGGTGGTGATGGGGTATGTGCAGGCAGAGGAACTGTGTGTGAGGATGAGGGGCAGACAGGTGGAATGGCAGCCAATGGTACAGATTCAGCCTCTAACAACCCTGCCTGTGCCTCAATCATACTATCATCATCACTGCTAGAGTCTGTGAGGACACTAACATCAGGTGGTCCGCAGGAGGGCAACACACATACATCATCACCTGTGAGGGGAAGACAAGAACTGTAAATTACAAGTTATACCAGACTCACACAGACAGACAGAGACACACAGACAGACAGACAGACACAGACACACACACAGACAGATTGACAAAGACACACACAGACAGACACACACAGACACACACAGACACACACACAGACAGACACACACACAGACAGACACAGACACACACAGACAGACACAGACAGACACACAGAGACACAGAGACACACACCCATATAGAGACACACACACAGAGACACAGACACACACAAACATACACACACACACACACACACACACACACACACACACACACACACACACACGCGCACACACACACACACACACACATACACACACACACAGAGACACACACACACTACATGCAGGTTATATGGCAGATGGCATTCAGCTTAGACAATTATAGTATCAGCTTAGGCAATTATAGTGGAAGTTATCATACATCCCTGAGTTGCACACAACAGCATGCATGTGTTATAGCAGACAACATGCACCTTACACAATTATAGTGGTGGTTAGCATACACACCTGTATTGCACCATTTGTGTTAGTAGCCTATGCCCCATACCTGCAACACAATGCATGCGCTTTGCACCGTTGCACCACACTGCCATGGTGTGCGCAACATACACCACATGTTAAGAAAAATGAAAATATCCAAACCCAGAAAAAGCTGAATGGAGTAAATAACCAAGAGTACTGCACCAAAAATAAAAATCCAACAGTTTTATTCCACCACGATAAGAGTTTAGTGCTTTCATCAAAAGTACATAAAATTGACTTCTTCAGAACTACATGACACACATAATGCTGATTTAAATAGCCTGCCCTACTCCACAATTAGTCAAACAAGAAAGATGTCATTTCCTAAAATGTCATTCCATGCTAAAAAAGTACCACCCTACTAAAATAATACAAGTGAATTATTGATCTATTGATCCCCTAGAAATAGAGCTTATGTTAAAAATATTACATAAAAAAACAGCTTTTAGTTTTAACATAGAACTATTAGAAATGTTATCATTGAGCCCAGGTGGCACATATGCTTTTAACCTTATTTGCCACTTGAGCTCTAAAAATTCAAGAAAATCATTGACAGGTCCACCCGTTGTACCCAAGTCGACCTGCTCTAATACAAAAATCTTGAAACAGTGTGTGGGATATAATTTAATATGCTTAAATAAGGCATTGGTCTCCCTATGTTTGTTAATATCATAACTGTGTTGATAGATCATTGTCTTAGAGCTCAGATAGTGTTACCCATATAGTGACAGTCGCAACCTGTACAAGATGCAACACATACAACCCCCTTGATGTAACAATAGTACTTTTTATGTGTAGTGATTTTACCAAAATTTCTAAGTTTAATAAATTCGGCATCAAACACAAAATAACATTGGGTTCATCTTCCACATTTGAAAGTACCACCTAGTCCAGATGCCACCTTTTTTCCTTTCAACTAAACCTTTGAAAGATGTACACTTTTTGTACACCACCCGGGTTTTTTCACCTAGTTGATTAATGATATTCTCATCAATACAAAACATGTTCCAACAATCACAAATGATGCTTTTGATGTCAAAAAAATCAGTAGTGAAAGGTAACACTAATGCCCTGCTATAGTTGTTCATTTTCTCAGTTGCTAGGGGCCTGGTTAGACCCAGAGAGTTGTCCAATAATGTTCTATAAACCCCATTAATTCTTTTTTGTTGGACCTCACCTATTATGTCCTTAACAAATTGAGGGGGTAACCTCTGTTCTGTAACATACCCAGTAGGAGGTCACACTCTCTAAGAAAATCAATATCCTCAGATACCATTCTGGCCAATCTAACACATTGTTCTACACAAGGGATTTCTTCTGGTGCAAGGGGTGCCAACTCTCAAATTGCAAAAGAGAGTTGGAGTACATGGGTTTCCTATAAAATGTGAGGTAAATTTCCCCTTGGAATAATCCTTCCTGATGGTCACATCAAGGTAGTTCAAAATATCATGGTCCTTGGTCATGATGAACTTCAGAAACGTGGTGGTGTTGTTAATATAAGTAAAAAAATCTATCCAACTTGTTTTCACTACCATGCCAAAGTAAGACCAAATCATCAAGGTACATACACCACATGTTAACAGACCACCCCTGACCTTTGTACATCTGCCACTAATGATTTGTTTTGGCCACAACCCCTATGTGTGAGGACATGAGCAGTAGGGTATGTCGACTGCATACTATGTTTGCCTGAGCCCTAGCTTGCATATCTCCCCCAAAGCAGTGCATGTCTGTTCAACATTATTCCACCTATCCCTAAGCTGAGTGTAGACATTGTGTATGTGGCTGTACACACATGTTTGACATGGCTGTCCCTACTTTGCAATGGTGCCACAGACCAGCACAGGTTTATAGTACACCAGCCTGCTGAGTGGCATATGACCTTGCCAATCACATGTAGTATGACATGTCTTCTGCTGACGTCTTGAATGACATGCATACAAGTGTAACACAATGGTGTCCTTTCCAATCTATAGTATGGTAATGGTGTCCCAATGCAGGGACATGTTATACTAACATGGGCCTTCAGCTGATGCAATGTTGTCTGTCCACCCAACAAATATGCATGGACATACTGCACATTGAGCTGATGTGCATAGCCATTGCAGGGCATCATGTGGCTTCACAATTGCTATACATTGTGAGCTACTGACACAGTTCATAGCCATGACTATGTTCACATACAATACATATCTAATGTGGAATTTGACCCACGTCACCGAGGTGTATACACAATAAACCCTAATGTGGAATGTGTGACATAGGTCACAGAAGGGTATACGGATGACATCCCTGCACATATGCAGCCATATTACTGATAAATGGCAACTATGCCCACATATGGCTACCTTACAAGTAATCTATATCCCACATGCCATCTGTGTACCTCACACACATGAGGAGCAGGCATGACAGTGATGTCTGACACCAGTAAGGTGAATGTACTGTATCTGTGGCTTCATGTGGATGTATGTGCATGTTGTGCATGTATTTGGATACTGTATAGGTGAATGCTTCCATGTCGTGACACACTCCAGATGTTCAAGACATGTTATGTGGTGGTTTCATGTTATGCCTACACAAGCTGTGCACAGGCCTGTATGATATTTAGTGTTTCACATCTACAATATCACCATTACACAAAGGCCATAGTTGTCCAAGCCAATGTACAACAGGGTGTACACATGTACATCACTTCTACTGTGTGTGTTGCTTCATGTCTGTGGCAATCCTCCATGGCCATGTGGTACACATGTTCAGTCCAATGGTTGTGATGGCCATCTTATTTAACATGTCAGTGTTATCCCATATGACATACACCCATAAATGTCATATGCTGCACTGAGGACAGGGTTATGCAGACAAAGGGTGGTATGTATGGGATGAGAGACCTGTTTTGCAGGATAGTTGAGCAGTGTTGCAGTTAGCCCACTACATGTCATGGACATGTCTGATAGCACATGACATTGTGTGACATTCATAGCAAGGGCATACTCCACAAGGGTGTATCCTGTGGGCTGGGCATACTCTAGCTCCAACACATTTAGTTTGTGTGCACAAATATGCTCTCTGTGCAGTACTGTTTGTATTCCCAACATGTGTAATGCTGATATGTAGTACCTCATGTCCCTACTGTGGAACACACCTCCACTATTGTATTCACTGTTGTCCACACATCTGGCAATGACAGTTTAGAAGGTTTAGTGTAGGTGTTTCATATAGTCTTCAATTGTTTCACATAGGTAAACAGTGTGATGCATTGCAGGTCTGATCAGTGTCCATTAACAGGACCACCATACATTATGTGTACATGTGTTATGGCAGATAGCATGCAATTAATATGCTCCATGCATTATCAAGCCTGGGAAATAATAACAATCTCACCTGACACAGGCTGCTATCACTGCAAAATGCCATAAGTACCTAAACAGGAGTGTCACAGCAGTAAGATCATTATCCACATCTGTGTGATAGCTACAGGGTGCAATGTCCATGTTAGAACATTAGCCAATACAATACACTATACTATGGAGTATGCACATCTGTGCATACATAGAGTAGCAGACTATAGTATGTGGCATGTGTGCATACATGCCTTGCATATGATGTTACATTACATATTGTACAGTAACACATGTAACTATGTGATATATAGTTGTGTTTTATGTGCAGTAGTGACTTACTAGGCAACTCAAGGCTCAGTGGTTGAGAGACACCCACCTCCACAATACCAGCAAAAGCTTATGGATGGAGGTTTGCAGGTGTCGCCAGGTTGTCCAGTAGCTCCTCAGTACGTGTGAGTGGGGGCTGGATGAGTGCCCCCCCCCCACTTGTTGCAACTTGTTCCCTGACGATTGCATTAGCACGCTATTTTGCCCGTCTTATCAGGTCAATGCAGTGTCAGTGCACCTGCTGACAGGTGCAATTGTGACTGCCAACATCATTTACCCTCCTGCAGAGTTCTTCCCACAGGGCATCCCACTGCTGTGCATCTAGTGGCACATGGCTGAAGAGCGTATTGTAGTTGTTGAGGAGGTATGGGATGAGGACCTCATCCTACAAGTGGCTGTATGCCAGCAGTCTGCTATGTGGCATACCTGGAAGACATAACGATGGAGACAGGTCACAGTAACTCACAGAGAAGTATAGCAGTACAGCTGAACATACATGTGTATCACATTTATTAAGATTACAAATACGTCTTTGTAAATCTACACAACACTAACACCACTGACATGTATAAGTCACACACATTTGACACCTACTGGTGATGTGATGTTATTGTCATATATGTGTGTGTCATGTGATGACATTGCTCATACACCGTAGGTTCATAGGTTCATAGGTAGGTACTAGGCTATCTGCCCAAAGGCATTTATAAGCCTTGCCAGAATGTGTTGTCTTTTACAGCCCCCTTAGATTAATTCCCTGTGCCTCTGTCCAGCAGAGCCACTGAAGTGATCCTCGAGGTAAACTTTCTGTTTCCCATCCACTTGTTAAGGTTTCTTTTGAAGAGTATTAGAGAGGAGATCTGCCTAATGTAGATTGGGATCTTGTTCCAAAGCATGGGAAGTCTCTGGGACAGGAATCTATCCCTCCAGCATGTCCTATTTATTGTTGTGGTGAGGTTTAGATCCCTAGAGCATGTGGCTCACGGGGATAAGGTTTTCTTTAGGTGGAGCATGTCCATCAATTCTGGGTTGGACGTGGCCTTATATGTCAGGCAGAGATCACCTCTGAGTAGGCGGTATGCAACCGAGTACAGCTGTAATTTCTTCAGTCAAGCTGCATGGGACATCTGTTTGAGGCCAGTGATCCTCTTGGTGAGGTACTTCTGTGGTCTTTCCAGCTGTTGCAGGTGTCTTGCAAGGTACATCCCAAATGGGGCATTGCACTCTATGATGGGTCTGATGAGTGATGAGTAGAGGGGCATAATGACTTCTTTTGATCTGGATACGAACACTTTTGTGATTAGGTGGGCCACATAGAAGGATTTTCTAACCACTTTGTCAGTGTGATTATCAAATTTGAGATTGCTATCTACTTGGGTCCCTAGATCCCTTATTACATCTTCCGTATTTAGGGGGCTACCACCTATGTGGCAGTTTGTGGGTACTTTGTTTTTTTTCCAAAGGGGATGCCTATGCTCTTTTTGGCATTTAGCTTGAGGCCATGATTTTGACACCAGGTATCCGCCTCAGTGAGACCCTTTTGGAGGATGTCTGTGTCAGCCGAAGAGTTAATTATAGTCCCTAGTTTGCAGTCATCTGCGAACTTGGTCAGCCATAGTCCTCCTGTGCTTGCCTGTACCTCTGAGGAGTATATGCCAAACAGGAGGGGTCCTAGGACTGAGCCCTGGGGAATGCCATTTGTAACCTGTTTAGAGTCGGACTTAGCTCTCGCAACTCTGACCATGTGGATTCTGTCTGTGAGCCAGTTGGCAACCCATCTTGTGATGTAGGGGTTTATATTCAGGCTGGTGAGCTTGTCTATAATACCAGAATGGGGAATGGTGTTGAAGGCCTTTGCAAGGTCTAGATAGGCTGTTTGTACCACCTTTCCCTCATCTATTGCCTTGTTAACTGTCTCAAAGAAGTCCACCAGGTTTAGGAGTCATGAACTGCCCTTAACAAAGCCGAACTGGGTAGCAATGCAACATGTGGATGTTGTCTTGACATGGGCATGTCTGTTTGCCTGTAGTGGGGTCTTTACCTATCAGCACATGCCTGGATGAGTTCACATTAATACAATCGACATTAATGCTGTGTATACGCCACATATATAGTCATACATAGCTGTTAGGGACATGACCTGTGACCCTGCAGACATGCAAGCATGTATGTGTTTTGCCATATACATCTACATGGCACTGTGCACCTGTGTAGCATTCTGCCATGTATTGCCTGTGTTGCACATGTGTAACACATGGGACAATAGCTAGCCTGATGGTATTTGCAGGGTAGGATATCAACTATAGCATGTATGGTCATAGTGATCTAGTAGGCTATATGCCCAGGGCCATTTATGAGCCTAGACAGACAGGTTACCTAGCTGTAGGCAACAGACAGGTACGTTTCAGTGGCCATTTCAAGCAGTGCCACAGAACTGATACACATGGTTACTGATATATTTGGCATGTGGTCATCACACCATGTCATAGAGAGGGGCGATGTGTAGCTTCGCTGGACAGGGTTGCATAGTACGGCAAGAGTATGTTAAGTGTAGGGGACAGGGATCTGTCAGGCATGTTGTGATCCTTGTACTAAAAAGGTGGATGTCCATGACATATGTGTTTATTTGGGATCAGGATGTGTTAAGTGTAGCATATCCAACACCTCTGGGTTGGACATGGCTTTATTCAGGGTATTTTGCATGCTACATAGTGCATCTAGGGATTGTGAAGGGCAGTGTAGGCCATCTACGCATGGGCAATAACCCTTAAAGGAAATATGTGATCTATTATGGGTCACATGGGTGTTGAGTATGGCTGGGCAGTTGTCACTATATTCCTGGATGGCACCCTGTCATGATTAGGGGTGCCGCATATGACTACCTATCTTTTGTGGTGACATAACTATCAAATGGAAGTACTGTCCAGCTGCATTCTATACACACAGTTGCCATTATGTTAACCGCTGCCTAGGTGGTAGTTAATGGGTACAGGGTTTGTAACATAGGGGATGACAATGCAATACTTAGCTGTCAGATTGTGGCCATACATCACACATCACACATCTGACACACTAAGGCCCTTCTGTATGTTGAACGCAGCACACAGTGAGTCAACTATTGCTCCTAGTTCATAGTCGTTTGCAAACATCAATAGCCTGATGCCTTCTGTGTTAGACTATGTGGTATAGATAAAAAAGAGGGTGAGTACCAGGAATGACCCCTGTATTACTCTGGCTGGCACTGGTTTGATGTGCGTGTATTCATCAGACACCTTCTGTAGTGTGGGTTCTGCCAGCGGTCCTGTTGCCAACCACTCCTGTGACATAGGAATATACACCTAGTTTACTGAGTGTAGCTGGAACACAGTATGGGTGATGGTGTCCTATGACCTGGCAAGGTCATGATATGCAGTGTGAATCAACCGTACTGTCATCTACATCTGTACCGAGTACATCAATTACGTTGACCATGGTTCATGGCTGTACAGACCAAACTCAGCAGGGTAGTTATGCACTATGTCCCATCATCAATGGTGTCTCCCCCTTTGTGGGGTGTGATAACTGTTGCTGTGCACCATTCTGTGTGGACACAGCCTGACATGGAGCTATGTTTGAACATGATGTGTATGTGGATAGCTGAATGTTCTTACATTTGTGTAGGATGCACCCTGGGATGTTGACAGGTCCCATGAAAGCTGTATGTATGGCTTTAGAGAGTGCAGATTGTACCTGCATAGTCGTTAGTACAGGGGCCCTGTAGTGTACATGGATATATTACTTAGTGTACCTGTTGGGGGTGGGGGGGTGGGGGTGAGTTTAGGTTTTCTGAGACTATATCTGGATGAACGGGTGCTATTTCTGTAGGTGCAGTACTTCCCATGCCATAGTGCTGTGCAGCACGGCAGGTCTTGTCGTTGCCATTACGATTAATGACACAGCTATAGAATGCTCTGTGCTTGGCCTCATAATATGTGGCTGATTAGTTTCCCAGTAGCTTTGTGTGGTTTTATATGGTGTATCTGCATCTTGCTGAGGCTGACCAGGGATCACCTACACTCATGTGTGTTCACTCTTGAAACAGTTACTACCTTCTGTAGTACAGTTTAAAGCATGGTACCACCAGTTTGCCTACTTGTTTGTGTTGGGTTGAATCGTGGTTCTGTTTCAATGGCAAAATCACTGCACACATGTGACTGCTTAAGGTTAATTTGTGTAGAATTTACCATTTGCACATGCATTGTCCATCTGCATGGGTGCCATGGCACTCACCACTCTGCTCTTAGGAAACATAACATTGGCATTGGAGACTACCTATGTGTAGCATACTGTTAGCCCTGTTTGTGTGAGTACTGTGATCCAGTTCAGTGGGGTCGATGGAATCCGACATGCATTGAGCGCAGGTGTTGGTACATGAGGAGTCTTCCCAGTTCATAATGGAATAGTTGAGAGTAGCCATTATTATGGTTCTGTCGCAGACCTAATCTTCCCCATCACAGCACATTATGACAGCTGGGAAGTCAGCGGCCTGGTGGGTGATCTATCTCAAGGTGCATTTTGAATTCCACTTTGGCACAAAGGTAGTTGCTCAGCATAGTGCATCTGATGTTATGCAAGTGCAATTAGCGTGGGAGTGTACATATCCTTCAGGAATATGGACACACCTGCTGCCTGTGTGTTCCAATAACGGATAATGGGCAAGAGGTGAGGTATGTGTTATAACATGGTCATGCAGGTGTGCATTGAAACATGTCTCAGCCACTGCACAGATATGTTCTCCATGTTAGGAATTGACATATGTGTGTCTGTATAGTGTTTCTGACATGTATCATTGTGTAGCGAGACCCTCAGTTTATTGCTTGGCTGTCCCTGTAACAGCAGTGGACCCTCACTTGAACCGTGCATGATGAAGGCACTATCGGAGAAGCATGAGCCCTAGGCAGTATCCAGATTCCCAGGGGTGACAGGTGCAGGCCCTGTCTGGCAAAGCATCATGGTCTGTCAACCATGTTATCACAGGATGACAGATACTGGATACCCTGTGACATGCACCACTGCACTAGACAATTGTGGAATACAATCCTTTTGTCCCTGTACTGCAGTATCATTCTGGCCAATGGCAGAATGCTACCCAGGCCTTGGGACATACCTTCATGGGCTACAAGACCTGACAGTTCTTGCATGTGTTTCCATGCAGTCCAGGCTACTGATCACAGGTCCTGCACAACAACATGGAATGTGCCAGAGCCATGTGTATAGTTCAAAAGGTGGTCTGAGTGTATGAGTATGTGGCTAATCATGGCAGACAGGCAGCTGACAGTATGTATGCCCTAGTATAGGTCAATGTGTAACGTAGTGCTAGAGTTTGCATTCACAAATGAGTACTGTTGGGCATGTTTCCAGTCATGTGTTCAGAGGTGTGACACAGTTATGCAAACTATGTCATACGGTTTGTGTATTTTGGTGTCTGTCTCTTCCTGTTTGGGGGGGGGGGGTCACTTGTTTGACCAGATATTTAGACGCATCTGTGAATGTGTGTAATTTCCGGTAATGTGTGCGGGTGTCCTTACTGTGTTCTGGTAAGGGTATGTATTGGTTGTGTTGATGAGCTGCATGTGTTAACTTACACCTCATGACTGTCCAGTCCAGTCATGGCTGTAGACTGGGCTGCCTTCAAGCTTACCCCTGTAGCTGCATCCCAAACAATGTGTGGGGCGTGGTGTTAGGTAGGTCTGGCAGTGTACATAGCATAGAGATTACATTCCCCCAGGATGGCCACATACACAAAGCTGGCATTAGGAAACACCAGTAGCTGACTAGTGGACATGCCTGTTTGAGCAGTCAGTACTACAAGTACCAAGCACTGTATTTAGTTTACGTACTGCCTATGAAGATGTTTTAGACAGAGATGCTCACATGAAAATATTTGTTTTATGGACATGACAACACTGGCTATTATGGAAACACTGTAGCTAACTTTAGGAGCAATCCTCCTCTGAGAAGCACTGGTGCCAGAGCCATGGCCTAAAGTTAAATGCCAAGAAATGCATAGTCATACCCTTCGGGAAAAATAAGGTTACCCCTAGCTACCATATAGGTGGCAATCCCCTGAACACAGAAGAAGTTATTAGGGACCTGGGAACCCAGGTTGACAGTAGTCTTTCATTCGACACTCATATTGCTAAAGTAATTAGGAAGACCTTCTACATTGCCCACCTTATCATGAAGGGATTCACATCTAGATCAAGGGAAGTCATAGTCTCCCTATACTCATCACTCATCAGACCAATGATCGAGTACAATGCCCCATTCGGAATGTATCTGACCCGACACTTGCAGCAGCTGGAGAGGCCACAAAAGTTCCTCACCAAAAGGATAAAGGGTCTCAAAAATCTGTCTTATGCTGCCCGACTGAAAGAACTCCAGTTATATTCAGTTGCTTACGCTTGCTCAGAGGTGACCTATGCCTGACATACAAGGCCATGTCAAACCCAGATTTGATGAACATGCTTCATCTCAAAAAATCTAGATCCCTCAGAGCCACAAGGGCGGGAGACTTAAACCTCGACACGGTTATTAATAGGATGTGCTGGAGGGATAGATTCATCACCCAAAGACTCCCTATGCTGTGGAACAAAATCCCGGTTTATGTGAGGCAGAGCACCTCGCTGGCCTTGTTCAAGAGGAATCTTGACCAATGGATGGGAGATCGCAGATACACCCCAGGGGATACCTCAGTGTCACTGCTCGACAGAGGCACAGCAAAATAATGGACATAGTTTCTCCAAACTAAAGGGGTGGCGTAAACCACAAAACTATGGGCTAGGCTTATAAATGCCCTCGGGCAGATAGCCTAGTATGAACCTATGAACCTATGAACCTATGAACATCACATCCTGTTAGTTGATTACAGATGATGCAAGTGTTTACAAGTCTGTTTCCTTCTCTGGGTATATACTCACATATCCGCCAGGACCATGAGCTCTGTTGGACACAGACACCCACTCTCCAAACATAGTCTTGTATCAATAGGCTCTGATGCCACCATCAACATGATCAGGATATAATCAGATAGTATGAGCCATCACCTATGATGCAGCTATTACACATGGGCAGCTGTCTCCTACATCTTGCACTTCTACTGCAGATGTTACACTGGAGTTAAAGATGATATGCAACCTGTTTCATTACCAGTGCTGTGCACTACCTTACATACAGTATGTGCAGGCATATGTTAGGATGGCAATGAGAGGTTGGGCTACACAAACCTTGTAGTTCAACCAGTGTGTCTGTACTCTCAATATCAACTCTATGTAGGTGTGCACATAGCCATTTGGTCCAGCCCTATGACAAGGGTCACTACACATTTGCATAACATGTACACATGCACAGCTGTTATTGCTTGCAAACGATAGTAGAGAGGTGGGTATTACATGTGTTATGTGCATGGATAGTTACCTGGCACTTCCAATTATCTTTGCTATCATGCTGCTAACCTGTCAGAAGAATACTAATGCTATGTATCCTGTCATTGAGTATTGTAATTGTCAATAGACATAACTACTGTTTGCATAACATAACAGAACTGCTATGTAGAATAGAATACAGATCTGCCTAGAATACTGTACATTACACAGTTATTGGCACAATATCCCACAATGCACATCATATTTCCACGGTAAGCCCACCTTTAACATATTCATCTTACTTATATATCCATACATATGTCGACTGTTGCAATATATCGACATATACTATCCCCTGTTATAGCACATACTTGGACCAATCCTAACACTGACAGTGGCTGGAAGCGAATTGGTGGGTTCCAAGGTCATATCATCCTTTGTGGTGTATGTGGAGTGTGCCATGTGACCTACAGCAGTACACACATAGAATACTACACACATTACTACTGCTCAACAATACATCATTACAAGATAGCTATTTCCACTATATGCATTGATTACACTGTAATTCTTACAGTACAGGTACTACATGTTATATATACCGTCTTAGTAATCTGAGATGTTATTAGTGTAATACTCGTTTTCGGTTCATCTTTCAGTGTTTTGTACTGTCCTACAGGTAGATACAGATGGTTTGAATGTGTGACAATGCAACCTTTTATAGTTACAGATCAGTAACATGTGCTGTCCCGATGACCAACTGGTATTCCTAAGTAGCTAATTACATGCATATCAGCTGTGCTGCAACTGCCTTAGCCAATACCATGGCTACAGTGGAGTATAATTGAGTACTCCACTTTGGCATTTTGTGCCTTTGCCTTACTTCTGAGGAAGACAGCGTGGAAGTTTGTTTGGAATCTATTGCAACAGCTGTATGGAGATGAACAGTAGTATATTGTGTGTAATGCCTAGAGGATTTGGTCTAAATGTGAGTACTACTGTTATATTTCTGAACATTGTTACTTGTGCAGGGTTTGTGCGTACCTAATACTTCTGCATATGTTTCAGTCTGGCCAGGCTGATTGACCAGCTCAAGGTTGCATAGCTATGCATATAATAATAGTAGTAAAAGCACAGAAAACACCATGCTGGACACAAAGTTGAGATAAGATGAGTGCTTTCATTTATACAAAATAGATAAACTTCTTCAGATAGCTATGCATATAATGTTAGGGGGTTTACAGTGTGCTTACCAGACATATTTAGTTTGGTGTTACTGTGTATCATACTGTGCTAATAATCAGTACTCGGTAAAACTTCCTAGTGTACGAACCTTTCAACCTTCTGAAATGGGATTAGTTCATACAAACCCTGTTACATCAGCAGCTGTTCAATTGTATAACGGCAACTATTTCACATAGGGCCATGTTAGTGTGTCTGTGTCCAGGTATGTTAAGTTTTCAGCAGATGTTATACAGTAGTTGCGTAATTGGTTATAGTATGACAGTATGTATTGATATAATTATTTTGGTTGTGGGGTACATGTTGGTGGGTGTACATAGCAGATGCAGGTGTGTAGAAACCCCTTTTATACAATGTCTATATGTGGGTGGGTGTTCTTTCCCTATGTGAACATCTATCCCTTAGTGGACTAATACTATGGTAATTGCAGGCTGATTCATTAAGTCCTGGAGTTAGTATATATAGTTGGGGGGTGTGAGGGCCGTAGCCCTCCACATAGTTTATGTAAATATTGTTTTCTCCAAACATTGTAGTTATAAGTATCCATGTGTAGGGTTTAAAATGTATGAAGTATGTGGAGGGCTACGCCTCCGTGCCCCCCACACCCCCCTAACTATATATACTAACTCCAGGATCGCACTACCGTGGGGAAAAGGGCATATAGCATTTTCAGTGTTTTGGTTTCATCCAAAAGATTTTCCATCAAATGAGTTTTCTATCATTTGATAGGGCCCTATATATATATATATATATATATATATATATATATATATGTGTATGTATATATATATTTTGTTTTAGTTTGTAACAGTAATACATCTGTAGAATGGAATGTGTTGGTTCACAAACTACAGTACATTACAATGTACTTTACATATGTACACAAAGTCACTGTACCATTTGTGATCATTACAGTGAAATGCATATGGTATAAGGTGTAGTCTCAAGACCATGAAACATGTGATGTGTACACCTCGGTTGGCTTAGAGGTACGTCCCATGACTATAATGTGCATGGTACAGGGTTCGACACCTGCAATGCTTTACGAATGTTTTTTACTGCATAATAAGTCTCATTTAAGCAGTTATAAGCATGTTTAAAAGTGTTTGTGTGACATTATAGCAGCGGTTAAAAAGTTAAACAAACTTTGTAACGTATAACCTGTGTGCGCAAACACGGCCACATCTGCTAACTACTCCAGATATATACATGTCAGTGACGTAACATCTCACTTTGTGCTAACATAACATTACATTCACTGTTGACTTTACTCTCCTGCACACATGGGTTTATATGGGTGATTTGAATGTTTATTATACAGACGATTACTACCTACATATGCAAGCTGTGGTTAAGGTATACTTTTGCACATGATAAACATCCCTGCCTTTATTGGGATTGTAAACTCGAATGCACAGATACTATGCGGATGCTGTAACCATTACACTGTTGACATTAGTGTTGCTTCCGCCTATTTTCTATTTAGATGATTTCTGTGTATAAGCTAGGCTAAGCAAAGGGCGGGAGCCCCCAAACTCACTGAGCTTCATGTACTCTTGAAATAACAACATATAACAAATGTACTGTGAGACAATACATTACATTGCAAACTAAATTAGGCATGGCCCCTCACTGACACACTTCAAGGTAAACCTTGTTGTGTGAATGGGTAACAGGCTATACACCCCTGGGATCATGTGTCCCAGAGCCATACAGCCAGGGGGTGGAGGATCCTGTCCAGTTTGATAGCTGCAAGACCTGTTGGTGGAATTGAATGCTGCTGAACTGCCACATTAACATGCCCTCTTTAGATGACTAAATGCCCCTATCACCCTCCACAACCCCAGTCTTCAACAGCTTCCAGCAACTCTGCCTGGAATTGCTTCATTGGCTATGCTTGACAGAGGCTCAGTTACTTCATCAATGGTGCAGGGAAGGCCAACACACTGTAGCTATGCTTCTAATTGCCCATGGGCAGATAGGTAGTAGGCTATCTGTGAACCTCTAACGTGCAGGCCATCACAGCCATAATATGTGAATAAAAAGACCTTCAGATCACAATATACAGTGAGAACTCACCGTGTAATCAGGAAACAGTTGAGTACAGCAAGAACATACAGAAAACTGATACTTAGTCACTCCAAAAGCCTATCTTGGAAGCTAGAAGACTTGCATACGTTTAAGGCTTTCTATTGCTTACCAGTAGGTTGCCTACAGGGGAGATGAAAAACAAGCACAGATGAGGAACATACATGCAGTGATACCATACCGGCCTATGTGTCAGCCTTAGGCTTTGGAATACTGGCCAAGGCTATTGGCGCCCCCATGGTGCCTTATTTAGGAGAGTCTCGAAGGTGAATAGCTCCGTAAACAGCACAATAGCAGATTCAATGAGGATTATGCTACTCAACACCAGGGGTTGTGATCACAACATGCATGCACTCACAGCACTCCTCAGGATGGACAACATCAACATCTGTGCATTAACTGAAATCTGTCTTAAGGCTCCTGAGAGCACACCAGCACTTCCAGATTGCAACCCATACCACACATTTCAGTGAGAGAACATGGACTGACAGACATGGAGGGGCTGTATCCATATTCATCAGGGATACCTACACCTCCAGGTTAATGGGGCAGCATGATACCTCTGTGATCAACCATGTGCAGCTAACATCAGCCACAACTGCAATGTGGAATGTGGCCTGCTACGGACCACCCTCCATGACTCGGGACCTCCACTCCACCTACCTGGAAACAGTGGAGAACACGGCAGTCCTAATGCACACCCTGGTATTGCTCGATGTTAACTACCATACAATAAACTGGGAAACATACTCTGGTACTCACTTCCAGGACCAATGCTTCCTGGAATGTATCACCTCATATGCCTTGTATCAGGTGGTAACCTCCCTAACATGGGGTGGAAACTACTAGATGTGGTCATCCCCAACATGGGCAACAGGTGCACCACAGCAGAGGTTAACCGGTCACTGGTTACATCTGACCATGAACTATTCACTGTTTCCACACCCTAGCATCTTTCCCACCCACTGATACCACAGTGTATACTTTTCCTACAACTAAATTTACAGTACTAGTGACAGGGGTGGGGGGTTTCACAGCCCCCACGCTAAGGGGAAGCACTGCTCAAGATACAGACAGATTTAAAAATGCAGTCTATAAGCACCTACACGGATGTATGGATTGTGCCATCACTGGTAAACCAATACTCACTCCTCCTAGACAAGGACACTGGTCTGGTGGACCTCTGCTATAAACAGGCTATACTACAGAAGTAGGACAGTGTTCCAGACACACAGCAAATCCCACGAAGGGCAGACATCTGTGACCACTATTATTATGATATGTAGGTCCCTCATGACATCATCCAAGGCTAACATCAGCAGGAGAATACGCAAGGATTTGAAAGATAACCACAAAGCCATCTTTGGTTATGTCATGGATCTACGTGGTGACATACAGATTTGCACTGTACCGGCGAAATATAGCACAAAATATGCTGACCCTACTGATATCGCCAACATCCTTGCAGATACATTCGGTGCATACTTCACCCTTTAAAGAGCCCACAACACTACCCGAAAGGTACAGTATCCCAACCATCAGAGACACACAGGTGGAAATGGCCCTCTCTAACAGCAGAACACAGCGTCAATGGAGGTAGATGTTGACCCAGACTGCATATTGCAAACTGTACAAGACAACCTGCCCCCCCACCTAATTAAGCATTCCTACCTCAGCCTCTCCACAGGCTACATGCCCATACAATGGCACATGGCAATGGTTATTCCACTCCATCAAGGTGAAATCACAACTGATCATGGTAACTACCACCTCATAAGCCTGACTAGCCTGGTCTGCAATGGTATGGTTCACATCCTCATGGCACTTATTAACAATGACACTGGTAACCTTCGAACACGTGACCCAACCCAGGTCAGCTTGGTTGAGTGCAGTTCATGCCTACTGAACCTGTTTGATGTCTTACATACTTAGATGATGGGAGAGGTGGTTCACAGATACTACCTGGACCTCACTAAGGCTTTTGACACTATGCCCCACTCAAGTATTATTGATAAACACACCAGCCTGTACATTCACCCATACATTACAGGTTGGGTTGCCAACGGGCTTACACACAGAACCCACATGGTATGACTAGCGGTCTCCAGGTCCAACTCTTGAACAGTCATAACTGGTGTCCCACAGGACTCAGTCCTGGGAGCCCTACTATTTGGCATATACATCTCAGATGTACAGGCAAACACAGGTGGACTACGGCAGACCATGTTTGGTAATGACTGCAAACTGTGAGCCATGATTGATAGTCCACCTATCATGGACATCCCTCAAGGGGCCTCACAGAGAACGTCACAGGGTGCCAACAACATGGCCTCCAGCCAAGTGCCACTAACTACATGGTCATTCCATTGTGGAATTGGCACCCATATATTTGCACATGAGTGACAGCCACTTTAATACAGATGAGGTAATGGGGTATCTGGGGACTAAGGTAGATAGTGATCTCCCCTTTGACAATCATATCTCCACAGTAGTTAGGACATCCTTCTATGTAGGCCTTCTGATTACTAAAGGATTCCCATCTAGACATACTGGGGTTATAGTGCCCCTTTACTCATCACTCATCAGTCCCATCATAGGGTGCAATAACCCATGTGTGATATACCTCAGTGGACATGTCCAACAGCTGGGGGGGGGTCCACGGATGTACCTCACCAAGGCGAATACTAGCCTCCAACATATGGCCTATGCAGCCGGAGTGAATAAACTCCCGCTTTACTTAGTGGCATCTCGTTTACCCAGAGATGATCTCCACTGGCCAACACAGCCATGTCAACTCAGGCTTGATGGATATGCTCCATCTATAGGAATCCATGTCACAGTGAGCCACACACTGTATTGAGCTGACCTTGCCACAACAATAACGGGAAGATGCTGGAGGGACAGCTTCCTGTCACAGACACTGCCCATACTTTGGAACAACATCCCTAACTACATTATACAGAGCTCCTTGCTAACACTCTGAAAGAGAAACATTGAAGGGTGGATGGGGAACAGTAGATGCACCCCAGGGATCCCACCATTGGCTCTGCTCCACAGAGGGATGGTTAATGTATTAGTGGGGTGGCAAAAGCTGACACATTTTAGCTGGCCTTATGAATGGCCTCTGGCAGTTGGTCAGGTACCTACCTATGAATCTATACATACAGTATCTGCATATGCTGATATCTTAATTTACTGTTCAGGTGTTGACTTACCTTTTGCAAATGGCTGTTGTGTGTGCAGACTGCCTATACATGCCAATTTACAGGTAGTCTTGTGTGTGTGTCATCCATTTTACTGTGTGTGCAGGTGGAGAAAGGTGTCAGTCCCTAGGTGCCTACACTGTCAGTGTGTGTGCTATATGTTCCCTCTTTGCCAAGGCATGGGCATACTGGACATGCCTCTGTCTGCCTACTGGGGCTGGCTCAGGGTGTTCATGGTCTGAGTACCTCTGTGCCTGTGGGGCCCTTGGCAATGGTGGTGGGCTTTGAGGGCCTTCACCATTCTGTCCCTGCTGCAGCTGTTTCCGCAGGACCATATTGTGTAGCATGGCACACACTATGAAAATGTTTGCACATGTGCCTGGAGAGTACTGCAAGGCTCCACCACATATGTCCAAGCAACAGAACCCTGATTTCAGCATCCCAAACACATGCTCTATGATGATTCTGGTTTGTGCATGTGCCTCATTATGGCATTCCTGCATGGGTGTGTGTGCATTTCTGATGGGAGTTATCATCCACAGTTCCAGTGCATAGGCAGCATCCCCCACCAGGTGGCCATTTGGGATGTCCCCCCTGGCAAATAACCAATACAGCTGTGAGGCATGCCAGATGTGGGAGTCATGATAGCTTCCAGGACTGCCAGCACACACATCCATCATAATGCCCTGGGCATTGCACACAACCTGGCAGTTGATGGAAGGGTATCACTTGCGGTTTATGTAGCGCCTACCCTGCTTACCGGGTGTTGACTTGATGTGTATGTGCATGCAGTCTATTGCACCCAGTACCTCTGTGTATTCTGCCACATGGTGGAAGAGACGCATATTGCTGGCCAACCCCTCCTGCGTTTGGAGGAAGTATATGTGCTCATTGGCATGTGGTAACATGGCATCCAGGAACTGGTGTAGTACCCTGGATGCTGATGTCTGTGAGATCCCCATGATATCCCCAGTTGGTCTTTGAAAGGTGCCTGTAGCTAGTATTCTCAGGCTTACACAAACCTTCATATCCACTGAGATGGGTTCCCCTCTGTTTGTTCTGGCTCTCAGGCGTGGCTGGCATAGCTCCACAAGTTGCTGTATGGTGTCCCTGTCCATCCTGTAATGCTCTACTATTTCCAGATCATATAGCCCCTGGTAGGTTACCCAGGGCCTGAACACTCTCCTCCTCCTCCTCTGGTGCCTGTTGTGGTTGTGTGCATCATCCTCCATTCTACCTTCAGTCTCCAACACATGCTGGTGGATCAAAGCTATGGCAGCCCCTAACATGTACATAATAAAAGTTCCCTGTCTGTATACACCGCTGGTGCAGAGTGTAGGGGAATACACAAATGTGTGTGAGGTGCTTTCACACTTTATAGTATTGTGCTATGGATGCTGCTGATGTAAGTGGGTATGTATGAGCTATTCCAGCTGCTGCGTGTCTTAATTATGGGTTTTGCAATGAGTACTGCAAGTGTGGGGCCTTTAATGTGGAGATCTACTTGCCTGTCTTGATTAATCTGTTGCCCTTTAATTCACTTTTAGCCCTGGATCCCCTCCCATTATCAGGCATGCATCCCCCTGCCATCTTTCTTGTTTTGTACTTTCCCTACCCAGTCATGGTGAAATGTGCCTTGTAGCTGATATACTGCATATCGCATTTGTTCTGCTTTGACACTTTGCTGTTTTCTTTGCAGTACAGCCCCTCCCCTTCCCTGTTTTGCAGGTAGCTGCTTGCAGCCTTGTTAACTGTTGTCAATGGCCCACTGTAGGCTCCTAGGTGTTAATTAGTCATTTGTACTCCAATTTCACTGCTGCAGCATTTCCTTATTTGTTTCCTATATCCTTCCTGTTTCAGCTTCAGTGTGCACCGCGCATACCATTTACCAGGTTTACGTGAGTTTTCATCTCCATTCACATGCATACTCAGTTACCTTTTTTACTCTCAGCTAAGCATAGCTATGGGCAATTTGTCACACCCCTATCCTGCAGCTTTGCCTAGCTAGGGGCAGACTGGTTTAGCAATGCTCCAATGTGCTTACAGCAATGGCAACACACCCATCTCTTGATGTCATCTTTATCTCAAGGGCTCATCTCGTTGTTATAATGCTACACTGAGAGGTGCATCCTTGCACCAGCGGGGAATCTGCGATTCACTATTACTCCTCTCATTTGCATGGCATTGCCTACTAATTCCTAGTTACTGCGCATAACACTGTCACTGCCCCTTAACAACCCTTGCGCCATGAGTATGGTGTAGCATGCTTGCCATTGACTATTATGGGGAAATCGTGATATGTGTTTCATTGCGGTTTTATTCTATATTTTTATATATTCCTTGCGATCCACTTTGTGCACCGCTGCTCTGCGCTTCCACGTCGCGATAGTGCGACTATATATATTAAATGTTAATTTTATATTTTGTAATTTTTTTTATGCCAGTGGTTATATATTTAGCCATTGGTATATATTAACAATATAATACATGTGTTTGGTCGGCTGTCATGGCTCCGATTTTATGTTTGCAAAAATGTAAACTGTTTTCTACGGTTTACATTTCTGCATGCTTACACTACACCTGCACCACTTTCTGAAATGCTACATACCTTCATTTGCATGCTACACTGCTGCTCATGGGGTAATTAGCATACAAGGCTCAGGAGTTGTGCGGGTGTAGCATACGCAGGTAGTGCACGTGGGAACATCTCGTACCTGAATCGCTTGTTGGCTGTCTTTAGTGTTAGAATGCCAACGCTACGCCTGCACCTGACACAAGCTTCATGAATCCCGGGGTATGTATTACATTGCTTAGATTTTAAAATGGTTTAACACTATTCATAGTGTTTAACCCAGGGAGCATGCCTGCACTGACATAATTAATCTATTTGTATTCAGCAAGCTCTGTGATGTTAGTAATCTCATCACCACATTTGTTTGGCATAATGTTCTGCAATACTCTAAAGCTAAAGCTATGATCATTCTCCTTTTCACAAATATGTTTAAAAAGTGCATTTGTTTCTATAGACCTACGTATCTCTGATATGTGCGAACATATTCTGTCCTTTAACTTGTGATTAGTCTTTCCTACATAAAAATGGTTGCAGCAGACACAATTAGCGAGATATACAACATTTTTTGTATGACATGTCACTGATATCTCAAAAATGATTTTTTTTCTTACTAGTAGGGTGCATAATGTTAATATATTGATTTATATAATTACAATATACACAGTAAGCATGGCACTATACCAAACGTATTAGAAATATTTAGTGTTTTGGGATTAGTCATTATAACATAATGGTTGTTTGAGGATTCTTTTTCTCTTATATGCAAAATAAGGTGTATTTACCTATTATTTTTTGTATTTCATTGTTTGATCTTAAGATAGCCAAATTATTTTTAGTAACTTATTTGATTTGTACACCATGCCAGTTATATTTGGTAATATATCCCATTCTCCTCTCTTTTTTTTGTTTAATATATGCAGAGTCATGGTTCAAGTCAGAAAAGTAAGACTTACCTATTCCATTGCTTTCCAATATAACTACTTTGTACTTCTTAATCAATTCTCTATCATAACCCCTGATACAAAAATCTTTTAAAGTCAAAGTAAACTTTATTGTCATTTAAAGCTACACATGTGTAACCTAAATGAAATGCTGTGCATTAGCTCAATTCTTCAGATTACAGAGGAAAGTGAAACAACATATACAAGTAGAGGAATAAACATAACTAACAAATACAATACTACTCCCAATACATGCAAGAAAGAGTAGAGACATATACCAACACTCATAAACAAAAAGAATACCCTCCCCTGAGTTAAATTAACTACCCTATTTAAAGTAATACAAAACACACTACCGATTGAACAATGCCTAAGTTATTTGTCTAATATTACACTTGAGTTGGTTGAATAATACTATGGATATAATAAATAAATATTGCATTTACTTGAAATACATGTAAGTATATATTGCACAAGTAAATAAAAATTCACTTATGTGTCCAGACTCCTGGGACTAGTGCCCACACCTCTCAAGTGTACCTCATTACGAGGAACGTACCTCATTTGGGGTCTTAAAAAGTTCATGTTCCTCGACGTTCCCTCAAAGTTCCACATTGAAAGACTCTGTCACACATTCAGTATTAGTAATTTTTTTAAGTGAAATCCATTGTAAATAGAAATGGATTATATTAATTCATTAAAAGATCATCTTTATAAGTAAAACCAGCATATTTTAACCATCCTATGAACTTCCTAGTTGAAGTTGTTAGTAAGCCATTAGTATGTGTTCCACATTTTGCCCATTTGTTCCACATTATGAGGGCTAGTGTTCCTCATTTTGGACATGGAAGGTTGAGAGCTATGCTAGTGCCCAAGTTCAGAAGTCTAATCACTGTAGGGTAGAAACTGCTACTGAATTTTGTAGTCTTGCAGTGGATGCTGCAATATCGCCTGCCCAGTGTCAAATGTGTGAACAGTCCACATGCAGAACGCATAATGTCCTGTATTATTTTGGTGGCCTTTTGGATGCATCTTGCAGAATAAAAATGTTGCATAAATGGAAGACTGGAACTTGTTACCTTCTCTGCATCCCTTACCACTCTTTGTAGCACTTTTCTTTCTGTAACTGTGCAACTTCCAAATCATGCAGTGATGTTGCAGGTGAAGATGCCCTCTACTGCACCTTTATAGAGGGTGAAGAGAATATGAGGAGGAAGCTTAGCTTTTTTCAGCCTTCTTAAAACGTGGAGGCATTAGTGCACTTTCTTGACCACTTGGCTGGTGTTTCCTGACCATGAGAGATCCTCTGATATGTATATCATATATTTTATATATGCTATCATATATTCCATCTCATCTGTAAATTGTACACTATCGGTATTTAATTTGCTTGCTCTAGTTAGTTGACTTTTAACAATACAGCTGTAAATCTGCCTATGGTGCATACTTTCTGAACATAAGTACCTGGTTGTCTGGACTGCCTTCCTATAATATATATATATATATATATATATATATATATATATATATATATATATATATATATATATATAATATTCCCTGATCAAGTTTTAAGGTAATATCCACATAGTTAATACTTCTATTTGAGCATTTCATATCAAATATAAGAACATCAGTTGTAGATTCAATCCAATTAACAAATGCATTAAGACATTCAATACCACTAGTCCATATTAGGAACACATCATCAACATAAAATGCTGGTAAAATGCAATATTCATATCTAAAAAAGAAGTATCATCAAATATGTAAATGTTTTCCCAGTTGGATAAAACCAAATCTGTGTATGTGTTGGCCACTGGTGTTCCCATTGCTGCCCCCCAAAATTGGTAATAATAGCCTTCATTAAATATAACTACAATACATTTTAATTTGATTTCAAGCATATAACAAAATACATATCCACTCTATAATAGCTTGTATTCCATAGTCATTGGATATGACTGTGAATGGTGACGTAATATCTAATGTTACTAATAACAAATTCATACCCAGATTGTTATTTACCCAACTCTATATAGTGAGGTTATAAAGTCATTAGTATCTTTAATGTAGCTTTTGCTATAGTAAAGTAAAGGACATAGTTGGGTTTTTAAATATATACATACTTTGATACAGCAGTAGTTGCTCAGTGATTGCCAGATACAGTAGGCCTCATTGGGGGTTTATTTTCTGTTGTATGGACTTTGGGCAAGCCATAGATAACTGGTATGATAGGATGAAGGACATACATATAATTCTACATATCTGTGGTAATATAACAATCAATCACAAATTCATATACGTAGGGTTTTAAACTTGTGTATAATAGTATTTATAAATGACATATTTACAGTTTTGAAAGTTTTTATATCACACAGCAATCCTTTAATCCACAAGCTATAGTCATCCTTATTCATTATAATAGTTTTCCCACCTTTATCTGCCTGCTTAATCACCACATTGTTTACATTTCACAATGCATGCAGAGCTTCTCTCTCTGATGAATTAAGATTGAACAACTTACTTCCATTGTATTTAAAATATAAGTCATAGTTTTCCTGTTCACATATAGTACAAAATGCTCTGGCAGTAGGTATATTGATTGGTACAAAAGTACTGTCCCTTTTTAGTCTATTATCATTATTAACATTAGCATAATTTTTAAAAAGTAATTTAAAATCTAAATTCCTAGCAAACATTTATAGTTAATTTAATGAATCATTAACAGTACCTTCTTTTGACGGAACAAACAAGTCCTCTGTCAAGGACAGACAATTCAGTGCCCAATAATGAATACTTGGATAATTTAAAAACAGCGTGACCAACTGTATTCACTTCTTTGTAGTCTTGCTTCTCATTACAGGTCCTTTGGCTGTGGAGGTGTTCCTTCCTTGATTGTTTCCTCTTGGTGGATTGTACGCATTCATTTATAGTTTGATTTGTATTGACAGTTTTAGTTGAATCCCTAATGATCCTAAAAAATGCTGTTATGGTCTCCCATCTCAGTTCACACTACTGTATCCATTATAACAATTGTGGAAGTATTATGGTTATGGGAGATTCTTTAGTCAGAGTCAAGACATCTAATCTGTTCTCATGGTTAGGGGAGATTTGTTAGTAAAGAGTAAAGACATCTAATCTATTCATCACCTCATCTCACCACATATTCTTATTAGTTGTTTGTAAATTAGAGGTCAAATCAGTTTTCTGTTTTACCACTCCAGCATATGGGCAAGTGGTTGTCTCTGCCTCCTTCTCATGGATATCCATATGGGCAGTTCAGCACTCATCTCTCGGCCAATGAAATAAACTATCACTTTTGAAATCATTGATATCATGGGCTAACTTATACCATTTTGTAGCAATCAATTTATATTCAAAAGTTTTTAGCCTCTCCCAACATGTTTTTATATTCAAAATTTATTTTGGTAAACCCAGAAGCTGTTATCAAGTCAGCTACCATTACCTCAATTTTGGCAGCTAATTTGATTTTGATCTTTTGGAAATGGTCATTCATAAGCTTCATGCAATCATTGGTGAGATTCAAGTTCAACTCCTGCCATTTAATAATCATATAAAGGAATGGTTTAAAAACTTATAGAGAAGTGATACAATGGTCATTTCTATCATGTTGTTGGGCTGTCTCCACATTTCCTGCCATGTGACATATTGCCACCTACTGTATGTGAATCTGTAGCCCACCACCTCTGTAATGTTCCTCACACAGGCAAGGAAAAGGGGCAAGGCCCACATTAAGGAATGTCTCATATTGTGGAACTTAAAGCAGTGTCCAGGCCCACAGCACAATACTATGTGGGCACCTACATAGTTGTATGACCTTATCAATACCTGACATCTGCACATCTGTACAGAGGACAGACAAAAAGTAGATAGCCAACAGGTTATGCATTAGGATGAATGTTTTGAAGGACAGAAGTCTGAAACTGAAAGGTATGCCATTACTCCATGACAGCAGTCCTCAATGACATGTCCAAAAACATAGTAGTCTAAGGTTAATATCATAATATTATATCAATATCCAGTAGGAGAAACATAAACACATACAGCTCAAACACCAAGAACAAGATAGTACTCAGAGTCCTAGATTTGCATGCAGGGGTGTATGGTTCAAGTACTACAATCTGCAATATACTTTTACTTGGAAAATCACTGTTAAAAGTATTAAATTAATAATACAGTATGTGTTAAACTATTTTTGTCAACCAGTGCACTGTAGCTGGTGTAACATGCAAGTGTGACTGTATATAACCTGGGATACTACTACCCATATATAAAACAAAAAAAAGATTGTGGTACTATCCATGTATACCCAAGTATCCCATGCAGTATAGACACACCCCTTGCTACTGTAATGATAGCATATGGAAGCATGTCATATACATGAAATTAAATACACTTATTAAAGATGTCATTACTCTGCTAATTTTTCAGACTGGAAAGTGATCAATGGTTACCAGGGCTGAGCTATGCTTAACAAGTTTAAGCATTGCTGAAATGTAAATGCTAAGCAGATTTGCACACTGGGAACTGAAGCCTACACAGTGTAAATGCATATTCATTTAACCATACATTAGCACCACTTATCATCATGCAAACTCATGCAAACATGCTTAAAGCTGCTTCAAACTGCCTTAATCCCTCTGTATCCAACAGTCCGTGTTCTGCCTAGCAACAAAATAAGCATCCCTTGCTGGTTTTGAACCCAGAACCCTATACACCATAGTCACAGGAATTTACCAGTAAACCATCAAAGCTGCATGGCTTCAGGATGTTTTCCCAAACATACCCTAATTTACAGCCAGATTACAACAGGGAAGAGACACTGTGCAATTAGGAAGGATTGGTATCTACAAATATATATCTGAAAAGAAACATATACATAGAGAGAGAGATAGATATGTATGGAGATACATATATGTGTATAACAATATATATATATTAGCAATAAATACTGAGGTGTGTGTGTGTGTGTGTGTGTGTGTGTGTGTGTGTGTGTGTGTGTGTGTGTGTGTGTATATATATATATATATATATATATATATATACACACACACAATATATATATATATATATATATATATATATATACACACACACACACACACACACACATATATATATATATATATATATATATATATATATATATATATATATATATATATATATACATGCGTACATGTCTCAAAATGCCTATACAAACATATGCTGCTTATATACCAGCCATAACTGGGGCAGCATGCAGAACTGGATACAAAAGGACCAATGACACTCACATCTGCCCCCCCCCATCCACAGTCCAAATAAATAAGTGAACTGTACACTGCTGCAAAGTCATGATAGGCCATACACAATGGCCAGATATACAGCAAACTCTTAGCAAGAGAACTAAAATGACTGAACATAGCAAAGAGAAATACAACCAGTCAGTAATTCACACATTTATTATACTCTGATGTCTTGGCCAAAGCCTTCAAGGAGTAAAACATTACAAGAAATACTTGCCTTAATCACAAAAAGCAATTACACTTAATAACATAATTAAGTACACAGCCTTCAATTACAGTCTTCGTTTAACCCCCTAGGGGATAAAATATAACATTTAATAGTAATACACTAATTCTGTACATAAAAATTGTTCTTTTATTACTGTTTTATCAAACTGAGGAACAGAATTTTTCCAAAACAGTACATTGGAACCCACTACTGTCCCCATGGTGAGATTTATTCAAATATACAGCTATAGTACTGTCTTCTTTTTTATCAGTAATATGTATCACATGCTCTAAAAGCCTAGTTTTAAAACATGGGGTTAATCTCTCCCACATAAAATATGTTACAAGGGCATCTAAGAGCATTATCTATACACCAACCTCTTGAGTGTACATACTTCTACATGTTTTCCAGCCTTTCCCCTCAGCAGGAATGACAGCACTAATTAATGATAGACCATTATTCCTATCAACTTCCTACTATATGACATCTGGACAAAGCCTAACATAATTGGTGGACAGAGGCTCAAATACATGGCCATACTTGAAATATTGCTGTTATACACTGAGAAAGTTGCTGGTGCTACAGGGTTTGTTGTAACATATCTTTTCTGAGGGATATAAAGTCAGAAAAAATGGATGTTAGCATTTACTGATTGCAATCACCAGAGTTGTTGTGTCTTTCAGCTTTTCCCAGTTAGGGGTCACCACAGTTATGCTACTGATTTTCCAAGGACAACACCTGTCTGGGGAACAGACCAAACATAACAAGCTAACCCCTGGCCATTATGTGGATAGCCCTACAGCTGAGAGCTATGCAGAGACAGAACTTTGTCAGACTGAAATGCATGCAAAAGTAGCATGTTCAGACAAACCCTGTTAAACTAGCCGTATTCCAAACATATAACAGCAATACTCACATTATGCCCCTAAGTCTTGAACCTTCTCCACCATTTATTTGGCTTGTCTCCACAAGTCTTGTTGTAAGAGGTATTAGCTCACACACCTCCATGATATCTTCCTCACAGGTAAGTAAAAGGGCCAACGCCCACATGGAGTACTCAATTATAGAAGTGTGCTGCCATGACATTGGCTATTCGAAGAACTACACAGCTGCTCTACATGCAATTAGCAAGTGGGGAACAACAATTGGTGCACAGGCCATCACCTAGTCATGAGCTTCACCTACAAAAGCCATGCTGCCACATATTCTAAACAGCTCTATCCCTGTAGTGCACAGAGAGAGAAAGAGAAAAAAACAAAAACTTGAAAACAGAAAAGAGAATAAAAAAAGGTATGTGAAACATGTACGCATGTAATTGAATGTAGTACTTGGTCTATAATAATGGAAAATATGATTTGGAGGAATATATATCCCAATAAGCCTTGCTGTACTAATGTCCTGCTGAACAACTGCTATGCTCATAGCATCTGGCCCTCTCCACAGTGGGAGAGATCACAGCCATACCTCGCAACTGTACAGATCTTCACAGAATGCCAAGATTTTCCCATCATAGTTTTTTTGTCTGTTCCTCCTGAAATCTGTACTTTTCTAGCAAATAGTTGAGGATTGAAGTCATTACGTAATGGCAAGCACTTGAGTTTAAGACTCCACATCCTTATCAATATTCACGGTAATGCAACATGTATTATTCTACAAACTTCCTAAGTTTGTAACAGGAATATTTAAAATCTGTCCCTATTTATCCACCCATCATTTTAGGCTTTGCCCAAATGTGAAGCTCCAAGAGGTTGGGAGGTAGGATCACAGCTCAGGAGCCTGACTCACCCTGGGAAAGGACAGCTCACATATGACAACCGTTGGGTTGTCTGTCAAGCAGTTGTGACTGTGTCACTGCTAGACCAGTTAATGGGATGCTGTCCATATCCATATGTTACCTGTGAATATGAGTATGATACATGTTTGTCTTGTAAATCTAAGAGACCTATATAGGTCATGTGCATAGTAAAGTACTATTGCAGACATGTGTGTTGAACTGCATGTGATATATTGAATTAAATACATTCAACTGTACAGTGTTCTGCTGGACAATAAGCACATTTGTGACTGATATCTGTAGTCACATACACATATACTTGTGTTATGTCAGCCAAACCATTGGCAAGTCTGTGAGCAATGGCAACGTAACATAATAGCCTACTTATGACTGTTGGATATCTTCCAGGTTATCACAGTGATGTCAAAGCCTACTGTGCAATCAACTTACCAATGTGTGGTGCAGCTATATTAATACAGTATCAATACTGATGTCCCTTTTGTCATCCATCTATGTGTGCCATTGTCCAAAAGTCCTGCTATAACAGGTTGAGAAATATGATTGAGCAGCAAGACTGTAAATACAGTGTGCCATACTAACATAGAACAGAAATGTATACCAGGTATACCCTGAGAACATGTATACATGCATATGTTTAGCTGGAAGGCACAAAACTAATAACATGGGTTTCAAGCAGTCAGGTAAATAGGTTGTGCATGTTGCCCATGTGTGTAAAGTCAGTTTCAGTGCATACAACAGACATAAATGTGTACAGCTACTGATTGTTGCATTGCCTTGACACTGATATGGGTACTAGAGTAGGCATGATTATCAGGTAGTAATCAAAGTGTCCAACTGAGTTACGACCCTCTGTCCATGCCTACCACTAACAGCTATATCAACACCTACATACAGTGGATATCAAACGTGTACACACCCTGTTGGAATGCCAGGTTTGTGTGCTGTATGACAATGACATCACAGAAAATCATTTCAAAATGTTTCTCATCTTGAATATGACTCCTACCCTGTACAATTCTATTGAAAAACAAACAAAGCTGTTTCAAAGAAGGGGAGATACTATTGCTAAGTGAAGATGTGCCATGATGTTAGAGTCCAAACAAAGATGAATGAATGCTGTAACCATCTCAACAGGTGCTTACACACTATATAAGTTTAAGGGTGTGTGCACTCATTCAACTGGCTTATTGTGCTGATTATTATTCCCATATGTTTTCACAGACCACATTTTTATGTTTTCAATTGAATTGTATACACTATAGGTCACATTAAAGGTGGGAATTCTATTGAAATGAGTTATTGTGGTGTCATGTTTCAATTGCATAAATACCAGGCATTGTAACAGAGGTGTGTACACTTTATATGGACTCATCAGTACCTGACCTGTAAATCCAGACTCCACCAAGGTAGACTAATCCCCTTTGGTGGACAGCAGCAATACACAAACCACGTAATAGGTTGCTATATTGGCTGTACAGGGACACATAGTTGCAGGCAACAACTTGAAATCAAGTCCACCTCTATCTGAGCAAGCATGTAAGTTCACACGTGAATTTCTCTAAGGCTGACTATGACTACAAATCAGACATAGCCACAGCACCAAGGACAATTGCAACAGTGTCTCCACATATATTGTTAGCCTCAGAGTCAACAACACAATTCACCCTTTACTTGGGGTAAAACACACCTCATACACACATGCCATGGATATAGATAACCTGCATCAAACAGGTTAGGTGGGAACATCACCATCCTGTCCACCTCATTTGTATAGGGGGTATGCACATCAACCACACTCCTCCTCTCAGAAATGGTGAGCACGTACATATTGCTTACTAATGGCAACAACAGCAAGTCCACATTGGGCATAATAACATAGGTTCATAGGTTCATAGGTAGGTACTAAGCTATTAGCCCTAGGGCCTATACAAGCCTAGCCAAAAAGGTTCCCTGGCTTTTGCCACCCAAGAAAATTATTTTCATGTGCCCCTGTCAAGCAGAGCCACAAAAGTGATCCCTGGGGTGAATTTCCTATTACTCATCCAATCATCGAGATTTTTCTTGAAGAGTGCTTATGAGGAGCTCTTTTTGACATAGATAGGTAGTCAGCATCTTCTGTTTATTGTGGTGACAAGGTGTTGGTTCCTACAGCGTGTACCTCAGAGGGATTGGGATTTCTTTAAGTGGAGCATGTCCAACAGCTCTGGGTTTGACACAGCTTTGTATGTTAGGCAGAGATCGCCTCTGAGTAGGCGATATGCGATGGAGTAAAGCTGGAGTTTTTTGAGATGGTCTGCATAGGGCATCTGTTTGAGGCCAGTAATCCTCTTTGTGAGGTATTTCTGTGGTCTTTCCAGTTGTAGATGTCTTGTGAGGTACATACCAAAAGGGGTGTTGTTCTCTATAATGGGTCTAATGAGTGATGAGTAGAGGGGAACAATGTCCTCTTTTTTTTCTGGATGAGAAACCTTTTGTGATGAAGTGTGCCACATAGAATGATTTCCTGACCACAGTGGCGGTCATTATCAAAGGAGAGACTACTGTCCACCTGTGTCCCATAGTCTCTTATCACTTTCAGTGTTAAGTCGACTACCGCCTATGTGGTAGTTCATGGGTACAGAGTTTTTACCAAAGGGGATGACAATGCACTTTTTGGCATTGAGCTTGAGTTCATGGCTTTGACACCAGGCATTTGTCTCAGTGAGGCCCTTTTGTAGGATGTCCACATCATTAGGAGTTTTGATTATGGCTCGTAGTTTGCTGTCATCTGTGAACTTTGTTAGCCAAAGACCTTCTGTGCTAGCCTGTACTTCAGAGAAGTAGATACCAAACAGGAAAGGACCCAGGACTGAACCCTGTGGTACTCCACTTGTCACTGGTCTGTAGTCTGATTTGGAGTCTGATACATTCACAGTGTGGGTTCTGTCAGCAAGCCAGTTGGCAACCCATCTTGTGACATAGGGATTTATACCTAGTTTAGTGAGTTTATCTATAATTCCAGAGTGGGGGATGGTGTCGAACGCCTTGGCAAGATCTAGATAGGCTGTGTGAACCACCTTGCCCTCATCTATGGCTTTGGTGACTGCTTCAAAGAAGTCTATCAGGTTTAGGAGACATGATCTGCCTTTTACAAACCCGAACTGTGTGGGGTCCAGAGTTTGGAGATCTCCAATGTCTTTGCATATGAGTTCCATGATGATACGTTCCATGGCCTTGCAGACCAGGCTCGTCAGGCTAATGGTGCAGTAGTTTCCGGGGTCTGTCATGGCTCCCCCTTTGTGGAATGGGATAACCATAGTGGTGCACCATTCATTTGGCACAAAGCCTAAGGTGAGGTTATGACTGAACATGGTACTTAGGTGGGGTGCCAGTTCATTCTGTAGTTTGTGTACAAGTCATCCTGGGATGTTGTCAGGTCCCATGGATGCTGTGTTCTTGGCTTTGGAGAGTGAGGTTTTTACCTGTGCAGCCATGATTACAGGAACTTTGCATTCTTCTGGTATAAAGATAGGCCCTTTAGGAGGTGAGAGGGGGTAAAGTTAGCACTGAACCTATCTGCCAGGATGTTGGCAATATCAGTTGGTTCTGTATATTTAGTACCATTGTGCTGTAACTCAGAGCAGATCTGAGTATTGCCATTGAGATTCTTGACATAGCTATAGCATTCTTTGTGGTTGTCTTTAGAATCCATGGTGATGTTGTTTTCATAACCAGCTTTGGAGGATTTTATGATGGATCTCAGCTTCTTACTGAGGCTGATCAGGGAGTTCCTCCAATCATGGGATTTTACTCTTTTTTGCAACAGTTTCTTTCTTCTGTTGTAGAGTTTGTTTATGGCAGAAGACCACCAGATTGGCTTCCTTTTTTTGGAGGATAGCATCTTGGTTCTGTTAGGGATAGCACGAGCCATGCATTCATGTAAGTGGTTATAAAGTGCATTTGTGTGGGATTCAGCAGTCGTACCTATATTGTCCATCTGCATGGGTGTCGTGAAGTTTGCCACTTCTGTCTTCAGAAGTGTGAAGTTGGATTTGGAGAAATTTTTTGCAGTTGTTTTCCTAATGGGAGGTGGGAGAGGGATGTGGATGTCTAGAGTAATTAGCTTGTGATCGGATCTGACCAACAAGGAATTGACCTCTGGTGTGGAACACTGAATGCCCATGTTGGTGATGATGAGGTCTAGAATATTGTTTCCCCTGGTAGGGGTGTGGATAAGTTGATCCAAGGTGTTGGAATTGATGAATTCCAGAAAACGTTGAGCAAAAGAGTTGGTACATGAGTAGTTTTCCCAGTTAATGGTGGGGTAGTTGAAATCACCCATTATTAGGGTGTTGGGTTGTACCCTAATATTTTCCAGTGTATCAAGAAAATAGGAGTGGGTATCCTGGGGCGTGGTGGGACAGTCTGTAGGAAGCTAAATCCAGATTGTGGTCTTGCCCAGAGTTTGTTGAACTTGGATAATCTCGGATGCATTATGCTGAGCAGCTAGCTTGGAGGTGTGGATATCCTTAATGGATATGGACACGCCTCCACCTTTAGTGTTTCGGTCCGGGTTAGGTGGCCGAAAGGTGTGGTATGAATTATACCCTGGTAATGCAGGGGTGATCTCTGGAGCTTTGAACCAGGTCTCTGTCACTGCACAGATGTTGATGTTCTCCATTTTAAGGAGTGCCTCGAGTGAGTGCATTTTGAGGTTTAGACTTTTAGCATTGAGTAGCATCACCCTCAGATTTTGCTTGCTTGCACCTGTTACGGTGGTGAGTTTGTCATTTGAACCTTGCCTAAAAAAGGCACTATAGGGGTGGCAAGAGCTTTTGCCAGTATCCAGAATTCCAAGGGTGACAGGTGCAGGCCATCTCTGGCAAAGCATCGTGGTCTGTCGATCATGTCATTCCAGGCAGACAGATACTTGATTCCCTTAGACACCAGAAGCTTAGCCAATTGTTGAAGTCAATCATCTTGTCCTTGTACTGTGGTATCATTCTGGGTGATGGCAGGATGCTACTCAGGGCTAGGGTCATACCTGCCTGGGCTACAAGATCGGAGAGCTCCTCCATTTCTCTTTTCATGTAGTCCAGGAGGTATGCTTCAGGTCATTCACACCAACATGGACAATGATAGAGTCATATTTGTACTTGTTGTGCAGTGACCTGAATGCGTGCATTATGTGGCGGATCCTGGCACCTGACAGGAGGCTGACAGTAACTTTCTCCTTGTTTAGCCTGGTGAGTGGAACATCAGTGTGCCTGATTATAAAGTCACCTATGAGTAGAGTGTTGGGTACGTTATGCCTTATGGGCTGTAGTTGAGTGGCACACTGAGTATGTGGGCTATGTGTCATTTGGTTTGTGGTGGGGGGTGGAGGTTGCTTGCATTTCTGCTTTGGAGGTCTCGATTGTTTGGGCAGATTTTTATTGAGAGCCTTCTCAAATGTAGTTGTGTGTTTTGTGCTTCTCTGTGTGAGTTTAGGTGGTGTAGGTTTTGATGGACTATGTGATGAGTGTGGTGTGGTGCAGGTGTTTACCTTCTCCTCTTGAATGTCTAGTCCAGTCTTCAGTGAAGAGAGCTTTGCTTCCAGTTTGGCTATATATGTGCATCGCTCACAGGTCGTAGTGTTGGGTAAAATACAACAGTTCACGTCTCAGTTGTGTGTGCTATTTGGGTTTTGTTCACTGTCTGCCTCCTACATGAACTCAGGCATGTGCTCACAACTCCATCACACACTAAAGTCAAACACAGACTTGCCACCATCCACACACCATCCACATGGAAGATGGCCACTGTCATCCCACTACACAGAAATGAATGGAGAATAGAAGATTATGCAATTAAGTGTCTGACATTGGGGGGAATAAGATAGCTCAGGGCCAGGTGTGTAATGCAAGTGGCTATAGCCATGATAGAGTAGAGAGTTATGGTGTTGTTTGGGTTATTTGCAAGTAATATCCACTGTTGATGTGCAATTTGAAAACCGTATAAGGTCCTGTGACCTTTTTTTCTGTTTATGTCTTCCAGGTAACATGCAGAGGCCTTCCCTCCCAGCATTCTATGTTGGTGAAAATGACATAATCACCCAATTTGTGATAGAACATTATGGCTATTATTTGGCCAAAGAGCACAAGATGTGTGGGAGAGGACCACCTTGTGGAACAATCTGGTCTACAGGGTAAATGATGTCGGCCTGCACAGCAGAACTTATGAGCAGGTGCGGTATTGGGCCAGTGACCTCATCCTCCATGCCCGTCAATGGGCTGCTGCTCCCACTGGCACCCACTGAGGATCTCCTCACCAACCTTGGGGCACCCGCCCAACGCACAACCCATGAAGCTGAAGAAAGCATTGTGGAGGTGGGTTGTACCCACACAGTGGACAAGGAGCATACAGGTAAGGCCCTAGTGCACATTACTTGTACACTGCTGCTTATCCTTTTCTATCTGTAGAGTATCTACATGCATATGTCAGATGAGCGAGTAGGTCTTGCTGGTGTTTAGTAATGCACAGACATGCACATCTATGGTGATGGCCAGAATATTTTGTAGTATTTGGGGTTGTACTTATAATGTACTTAAATGCTGCTTCCACCCTGCACCAAGGCCACATGAGTGACTACTGACATTACCTCTCTCCCACAACTATTTAGGTCCCTCTGGTATACAGCTGGGACAGCAGCCTGTAGCTGGTGAGTACGGAATTGTTTTGTTGAGGTTTGCCAATACACCAGCCATGTTAAGGTCATGCTATTTGCCATGCGTACATTTATCACACCTACCCATAATGCATGATGTACATGTTCAGTTTTGTTGGTGTTAACTGAACTGCATCATAGTGGTCACCATGGTGTCATATCTGAAGGGTATGTAAGATTCCTGCAGTATACCTCACAACCTGTCAGTGCAAGATGTGTGAACAGAGACAAACAAAATGGTGGGACAAATGGGCTACAGTAGGGACATGCATGAAACATTACCCTTATACAATGGATACAACAGTGTACACGCACCTATTAAGATGGCAATTGTCCCTGATATATACAATGACAGACCACAATAATACATGCCACACCTTATACAACTTGTAATGTGATCCTAACATGAACAATTAATGTGTAAAATAGAATTATAAGTTAGGGCAACAAATATGGGGTATACAAACCTTACAAAACACTGGATGCATATGTGCACACACACTCAAAACAACATATTGGGGAGTCAGCTTGTGATGTACTGACAACATTCACTATAGATGAGTACACACCTGCCATCATGTACAGGGTCGCAGTGTCACATCAAGTAATGGTCTGCTGTCCAAGAAGTATGTTCATGGCATTTTCTCAGTTGCCTGCAACAGAGGCAGCCATGGCTTGCACACATCTTACAAAGAATCAAAGGGATCCCATATCTGAAATGTAGCAGTCAGGAGTAGGGGGGAAAAAATTTACCTCACCATTGCATATACCATGGAAAACAGTGCAGGCAGTGATCTAGAGGTGTATTAAATATGGGACAACAGTGATGTTGAAAATAATCAGATGCTCATCCAAAACAGATGACAAAATGTGTAGAAAACTGGTCAGGGAGGCTGCCAGGAGACATGCAGCAACACTGAGGGAGTTGCAGGGATGTCAACAAGTACTGCCTGTGTAGTACCTGTGGCAACAACCTGGATTATGCATAAGTGTGGCCTATGGGGTAGGGTAAGTAGTCAGAAGATTTTCCCCAAAAGAAATACCATCCAGGGCTGTGTACAGGTAGCAAAGGCATAACGTCAAGTCTCCCAAAGGCATGTGTTGCCATGTGTAATGGTGTCATGACACCAAGGTTCAAACCTACAGACAGTATTCATAAAGATATGTGTGGTGCACAAGCAACAACTCACTTCACTTCAGGGCCACCATCCTCAACTTGAAGCTTGCAGGTGCCAGTGTACATCTTAAGGGTTGCTGTTCATTAGCTGGAACTAGGTCTGTAGACATGGTGGAGGGAATTTGGAACACTGCAAAATAACACTCACATGTGGCCCACAGTTGTCAAGCATCTGCACTAAGGCTGAGGGTGGGGAGGGGTTTCAGCTTCAAACACTGCAGTGAACTGAAGCATACATCAAAAGCTAGCTAAGAAGGACTGTATCTGAACACATTCAAGGTTATGAATTGGGCCAGACATAACCCAGACTCAACAGCAATAGTAAAGCCCCTGTGTAACTTCCAAGGGCTGTGCACTTGAGCTGGCCTTGCAATCTGGCAGCGATGGGGGACCTTTGTAGGGAATACAAACCAGATAATGCCAAGTCAAACTGTGCCATGCTAGTATACCTCTTCTCAGGAATAGTGACTGATGTAGTTCTCTTAAAATTTGCTTCAACAAACCATTTGTTTAAGGGTGTTCACACTTATGCAACCCCCATATTGTACATATCTCATTAAGTATCTTCATGACTAACACATTTGTTTCATTCTTGACTGGATTGCACAGGTCATATATAGGTTCATAGGTTCATAGGTAGGTACTAGGCTATTGGCCCAAGGGTCTAAGTAAGCCTAGCCAACAAGATTCTCTGGCTTACACCAACCCAAGAAAATTAATTTCCTGTGCCTCTGCCTAGCAGAGCCACAGAAGTCATCCCCGGGATGAATTTCCTATTTCCCATCCACTGATCAAGATTTTTCTTGAAGAGTGCTAATGAGGAACTTTGCTTGACGTAGATGGGTAGCTTGTTCCAAAGTATAGGAAGTCTCTGGGACAAGAATCTATCCCTCCAGCATGTCCTGATTATTGTGGTGACAAGGTTTAGGTCCCTAGATCATGTAGCTCCGAGGGATTGGGATTTTTTAAGGTGTAGCATGTCCAACAGCTCTGGGTTTAACATAGCTTTATATGTTAGGTAGAGATCTTCTCGGAGTAGGCGATAGGCCACAGAAAAAAGCTGGAGATTTCTGAGAAGGTCAGTGTAGGGCATCTGGTTGTGGCCAGTAATCCTCTTTGTGAGGTACTTCTGTGGCATTTCCAGCTGCTGCAGATGTCTTGTGAGGTACATTCCAAAAGGGGCATTGTACTCTATAATGGGTCTAATGAGTGCTGCATAGAGGGGAACAATGACCTCTTTTTTCCTGGATGAGAACCCTTTTGTGATGAGGTGTGCTACATAGAAGTATTTCCTGACTACTGTGGTTATGTGATTATCAAAGGAGAGACTACTGTCCACCTGGGTCCCAAGGTCTCTTATCACACATTCAGCATTAAGTAGACTGCCATTTATGCGGTAGTTCATGGGTACAGAGTTTTTACCAAAGGGGATGACAATGCATTTTTTGGCACTGAGCTTGAGGCCATGCCTCTGACACCAGGCATCTGTCTCAGTGAAGCCCTTCTGTAGGATATCCACATCATTTGGGGACTCGACTATGGCTCCTAGTTTGCAGTCATCTGCAAACTTCATTAGCCAGAGGCCTTCTGTGTTAGCCTGTACTTCAGAGAAGTAGATACCAAACAGGAGAGGTCCCAGGAGTGAACCCTGTTGTACTCCACTTGTCACTGGTTTGAAGTCAGATTTGGAGTCTGCAACTTTTACAGTGTGGGTTCTGCCAGTGAGCCAGTTGACAACCCATCTTGTGATGTAAAGATTTATACCTAGTTTAGTGAGTTTAGCTATAATTCCAGAATGGGGATGGTGTCAAAAGCCTTGGCGAGGTCAAGATAAGCTGTGTGAACCACCTTACCCTCATCTACTGCTTTGGTGACTGCCTCAAAGAAGTAGATCAGGCTCAGAAGGCATGATCTGCCTTTCACAAACCCGAACTGGGTGGGGTCCAGAGTTTGGAAGTTACCAATGCTTTTGTTTATGAGTTCCATGATGATGCGTTCCATGGCCTTGCAGACCAGGCTTATCAGGTTGGTTGATAGGGTGATAGTTCAGTTGTGGCTCCCCCTTTGTGGAGTGGGATCACTGTTGCTGTGTGCCATTCAGTGGCCAAAAAGCCTGACGTGAGACTTTGACTGAACATGGTGCTTAGGTGAGGAGCCAGTTCGTTCTGATGTTCATGTAAAACGCAGCCTGGTATGTTGTCCGGTCCCATGGATGCTGTGTTTTTGGTTTTAGAAAGTGCAGCTTTTACCTGCATAGATGTGATTACAGGGACTCTGCCTTCTTCCTGTATAGATATGGGCCCTTTAGGAGGTGAGAAGGTGGTAAAGTTAGCACTGAACCTATCTGCCAGGATGTTGGCAATATCAGTTGGTTCTGTAATTTTTGTGCCGTTGTGCTGTAACTCAGAACAGATCTGGGTGTTGCCATTGAGATTCTTGACATAGCTATAGAATGCTTTGTGGTTGGCCTTAGAATCAGTGGTGATTTTGTTTTTGTAGCTAGCTTTGGAGGATCTTATAAGGGATCTCAGCTTCTTACTGAGGCTGATCAAGCAGCTCTTCCACTCATGGAATTTTGCTCTCTTTTGCAAAAGTTTCTTCCTTCTGTTGTAGAGTTTGTTTATGGCAGGGGACCACCAGAGTGGATTCCTTTTTTTGGAGGATAGTGTCTTGGTTCTGTTTGGCGTAGCACAATCCACATATTAGGTGTGTGTAATGTTTTCAAATGCAGTAGTGTGGCCCCATTTTATATAGTAGAATAAGCTGGCATGTCAACAGGTGTGTGCACTCTCCTCATATCCACAATAAGCTTTGAAGGCTGTTGGTGTAACTGGATTTTCTTGCACACACATGCACTGCTGATGATGAGATCTGCAAATCAAATATCAGTCATTAATTAGTGACATCAGTCCTCATATCATCCCAGTTATGTGTCAGACAAACACATGAGGAACAGAGCAAACATAACTGCCAGACATCTACACATTCAGCAATGATTTGTACCATTGTGAGGTATGGTCTACAGTAGATGCCAGTGTGCTATACAAGTGCACAGCAATAATGTGTACATGGGTGCAGTGTGTTCCAGGGGAAGGCACAGCACCTACTAACATGACTCATGCATACCCGAGATGTATATTTTTAGTAACGGGGATTAAGAATGGCTGCAATGCATGATGTTGAGTGACATGTGTCATGCATGTCAACTGTTGGGTAATGTGAGGTCTGTGTAATATGTTTGTGCCACCTCACCTGTAAGTAAGTGTGTGTGTGTGTGTGTGTGTGTGTGTGTGTGTGTGTGTGTGTGTGTGTGTGTGTGTGTGTGTGAGTGTGTGTGTGTGTGTGTAAGTAAACCATAATGTACAGGTATTAATTTACATATTGTCTTCCCCTCACAGGTGCTGATGTGTGTTGGGGTCCCTCCCATAGGGAAACTGATATCAGTGTTTCTGCAGACTCTGACAATAACGACAGGCATAGTGAGCAACAGGCAGGGTTGTCAGGGGATAAATCTGTACTATTGGTTAGCATCCCACTTTTTCCACCTTATCCATGCACACAGTCACAATGCCCACACATACCTCATCACCAGTGGCCATAGATGAGGGACAGTTGGTGGGTGGTGGCATAGGACAGGAAAGTGTGGTGACTATGACAAGTGCGTCTGTAGATACTAGCCATAGCCGGATAACAGGCAAGGACCCACACAGGCAAATGGACAGGGGTGGTCATAGGAGGACTGCTACCCATCATTCCCCTGCCACAAGTGTCACAACAGGTGTCACCAGATGCATGTTTTGGACCATCATGGAGGCACAGGCACATATTGAACGTTACACTAGAGATGGTCTAAGGCTCCACAGGGCCATTCTTCCTGTTGTACATGACAACATCCATGATCTTGCAGATGCCCAGCATTATTATGCAGAGGTCCTGGATAGACGGCTGGGTGAGATGGTGGCAATCTTCGACTGTGGGATGTCTGTGCTAGAGCATGTGGTGGGAGTAGGGTGTCAGTCATGTGGATGTGGGACAGCACCACGAACAGCTGAAGGTCTACAGGGCCATGCAACATCTCACTCCTGCTCCCATTGTGGCAGTAACAGCAGGTCCTCTGCAGGGTGGTGCTGTCCACACCATGATGCAGCAGGACATGGGCACATGGTCCTGGCCAGTCAGAGCAGGGATGCAGATCCAGCAGACAATTGTCATCATCAGGGGGAGTACCATATTTGTGTTCTACATGGTGGTGCCCATGCAACCCCTGGCAGGCCCAGTTCCTGTGTCCATGGCCAGACACAGTGAACTGTACACCCTGCCATGTATGGTCCGCAGTTGTCTAACATACCCCTCTATAGGGCATCCACATGGCAGAACTGTGTGCATCCACACACACAC
This sequence comes from Protopterus annectens, assembly GCF_019279795.1. Taxonomy (NCBI): domain Eukaryota; kingdom Metazoa; phylum Chordata; order Ceratodontiformes; family Protopteridae; genus Protopterus; species Protopterus annectens. The sequence continues at coordinate 234,636,485 of NC_056744.1, forward strand.
ATACACACACACACACACCCAATAACTCTCAGAACTAGGGCACCTCCATACTTACACATATCACCTCTACATGGCCCATTTAATAAGCAACCCCCTAACCCACACACATGATGTCAATTAAATGGCTCAGCCTAGGCCTCTGGCAAACCCACACCACACCCTGTGCATATGATGATACCTGTGCCACATACCTGTCATCCATACCATCAATGCAGGGACATGTTAACATGGTTCTGATGCCAGGGTGAATGCACTACAGTTTAGCAATGTAATGCTGTTTAAAGTGCTGTCAGATGGCATCTTTAATGCTTACACATTGGGGTGTGTAGCTTTCCAGCCATGATGCATTATTGCTCTTATTAACATTGACCAAATGTGGTCTCCATAATGTATTCTGATTGTGTTCTAGGTGTCTGTGTGTCAGAAGGATGTTGGCCTGCTGTCCTTTTCTACAAGGGGTGTGGCAGTGTGGTACCACATTGACTGTGTCATATCCAGGGTACAGCTGAACACAAGTAACAGGTCTATATAACAGTTATTGCATGTGCCACATGGCTGATAAGTCTGAGGGGTGTATACAGGTAAGTGCATGGAGGCTGATATAAGCAGCTCTTGTACAGTGGACAATGGTAAGTGTACTGGGTGGCACACACCAAAAGTTTGTGAATAACACACGCACAGAGGCTTTAGTGTTGATGCAGCACACAGAGAGTACTGTTCACATGGATGTACTTCACTTTGCAGAGAACTCATTTTTTGCAAATGTAATTCCACCAAAACTGAATTCCAAAACCCCAAATCACCAAATAATCAGTCCACCAAATTTCATTTCAATAAAAATAGTAGTGGCAGGGTATATGTCCTTTTTCCCACTGTAGTGCAATCCTGAAGTTGGTATAAATAGTTCTGGTGGTGTGGGGGGGCACAGCCCCCCCACATTGGAGGGTGTAGGGTGACAGACCCACAGTTAGATTAACAACTACTTACCCTCTTAACATAGACTCAACAGTATAACAGCACACTACATGTGGGGAAACATACAACACTACCCCCAATGTAAGGGACTGTGCCACTAACGAACACCAACAACTATATATACTAACACCAGTATCGCTGTACAGCTGTACAGTGGGAAAAGGGCATTTACACTGCTACTACTACTTTTGGTGAAATGAATTTCCACAAGATAATTCATTTGCAATTGTAGCTTTTGCCAATTTGGTCTTAGTCAAATGAACTCCTGGGAAATGTTTTTTTCTGCAAGCTGAAGTAAATCTCTTCACACACACACACACACACACACACACACACACACACACACACACACACACACACACACTTGCCAACACTGAGATTAGAACCCCTCCCTATGTAGTTATTGCTACTAATGTGTTCTGCCTTAATTGCGCACACCACAGAGCTTGTAGGGTGAGGTGTGTTCCGACGTTCCTGTAAAGTGAACAACATCACCAGGCCTTGTACATTATGACAATGGAGGATGTACTGGATGTGAATGGACACAGCATACTATAACATACTGACATATACACATTGACAAACACATACTGTCATAGACACAGTTGACACACCTGGGTTTAGCATCCCTGATTATCTTGTCAGTCAGGGCATACTGCTACATAGTTCATGCACACAGCACATGCCTTATTGGGTTGAAGGTTGTTGTCAGATAATTGTAAGGTTGATAGAGACAGAAGACCACATACAGTGGACCTTGGCACATGTAGTGGGAGTACCACTGTCTAAAATGTGAAAGTCACCATACAAGTGGACATAGTACTCACTCAAACAGGATACTTTACTGACACACAAATGTTCACAGATTTGGGCTTCCACAGATTAGAACCCCTGGCTATGTAGTTGTTGATACTGCAGTGACGCACATTTATTGCACACAATGCAGACTGTAAGGTAATGACTGTTTCATGGCTCCTGTACTGTTGCCAACATCACCAGCCCTTGTACAGTATGGCAATGTGCAGTTTGTGTGTGGAGACCAAGCCCTCAAAATGCTGTCTCATACAAATATGCTCACTTTCAGAGACTCACACACACACACACACACACACACACACACACACACACACACACAGACACACACACACACACACACACACACACACACACACACACACACACACACACACACACACACACACACACACATACTCACATTTCCCAGGACTCAAGGTGGAACCCTCACCTATGTAATCATTGTTACTATTGTGTAATGGAGTTACCACATGCTCCATGGAGCATATAGGGTGAAGAGTGTCACAAGGTACCCTTACAGTGAATAACCTCACCAGCACTATAAAGTATGACAATGGGATGTGGAATGGGTGGAAGGGCCACAAAGTAATGTCACCTACAGGTTTACATGCTCACAAAAAGTTGTATACACAGTAATGCACACACATATTTGCCAGTACTGAGTGCCATGGGTCCATGTGTTCATATGTGTGTACCACACTAATGTTCATGGAGTCATTACAAGCCTAGCCCATGGGAGTATCCTGGCATCATGCCTCCTGACTTTTATCAGCAGTGTATCTATCAAATACTGCCACATGAGTGATCCCCAGGGTGGCAGTTACATTCACCATCCACTCATCTAAATTTCTTTTGAAGGGGGCCAGTGAGGTGCTTTGACATGTATACAACATATCTCACATAACGTGGCAAGTATCTGGGTTATGGACCTTTCCCCAAGCATGTTCTATTGAATGTGGTAATGCGGTTGAGGTATCCATGGCATACAGATTGGGGTTTCCTAGCTCTGACATTTTTAACACAGCTGGGCAGACATGTCATTGTCAGTGAAGCAGGGATTACCTGTAAGTAGCCTAGACATGACAAAGAAAACTTGGAGGTTTTGGCCTCTTTCCATATCAGACGGTTGTTTCAGGCCTCGGGTCCTACATGTGAGGAACACTTGCAGCTTACTCAGTTGTTGAAAGTGTCTAGTGAGTTGCATGGCAAATGGGCCATTTAACCTGCTGATTGGCCTAATGAGCGGGGAGTGGAGGGAGACATTGACCTGTTCATTCCTGGATGACACATCCTTAGTTATGCAATGTGCCACATATAAGTACTTTCTGTACACAGTGGGAATGTGGTGGTCAGAAGAGAGGTTGCTGCAAGCTGTGTTCACAGACCTCCTATAAGGACATCTGTGTCCATTGGACTACCACCAATTTAATCATTTGTGGACAACTCATTGTTTCAACAGGGGATTGTGACACATTTCTTGCCATTGAGACTAAGGCCAATGTTCTAACAACAGTTGGAGGTGTGAGATATCATTACCCTGCTATTTTATCTGACTGGAATATAATCAATGGTTACCATGGCTGAGCTATGCTTAGCAGGTTTCAGCAATGCTTAAATGTAAATGCTAAGCAGACTTGCGAATTGGTAAGTGAAGCCTACATGGTGTAAGCACTTATTCGTTTAACCATATATTAGTACCGCTTACCATCATGCAAACCTATACAAACATGCTTAAAGCTGCTCAAAACTGCCTTAATCCCTTTATATCCAACAGTTCTTTTTCTCCATAGCAACAAAATAAACAGCCCTTGTAGGTCTTGAACCCAGGATGCTGTATATCATAGTGACAGTAATTTACTAGTACGCCATTTGAGATGTATGGCTTTAGGACATTTTCTCAAACATACAATACTTTACAGCCAGTTTACAATAGGGCAGAGGCATTGTGCAATTAGGAAGGGTTGGTATCTACAAATATATATATCTGAAAAGAAACATATACTTAGAGAGATAGATATGTATGAAGATACATATATGTGTATAACAACATATAACAACATATAGATATATTATCAATAAATACTGAGGTGTGTGTGTGTGTGTGTGTGTGTGTGTGTGTGTGTGTATATATCTATATATATATATATATATATATATATATATATATATATATATATATATATACATGTCTCAAAATGCCCATACAAACATATGTAGCTGATAGACCACCCATAACTGGGGCAGCATGCACAGTTGGATACAAAAGGACCCATGACACTCACATCTGCCCTCAATATAAATAAGTGAACAGCACACTGCTGCAGAATCACGATAGGCCATACACAATGGCCAGACATACAACAACATCTTAGCAAAACAACTGAAATGACTGAATGTAGCAAAGAGAAATAGAACCAGCCAGTAATTCACAAACTGTCATACAATTCTTCATCTCCCTCATCCTAAGCCTTTGCCACATCTCTCTTTGTCATGCACCTCATCTCCTCACACTCCTGTCTACTTTCCTCATCTCTCTGACAGTCTCAATCTTTCTTTCCCATCCTCCTTTTCTGTATACTGTCTTGTACTTCCTCAGTCCAACACCATGTCTCCTTGTACTACTTCCTCCACCCACATGTCACACCAAACACCATTCTAGCCATCTCCCTTAGTAGCTCTGATGTACTTAACCACATATGTGGTAAATTGACAGTGCCACCTAGTGTCTATCTTAACTGTTGCTTGAACTCCACCTCACATTCATCCTTTTCCAATTCACACCATGTGATCCTTGCTGCTGAACTCACACTCCCCCTCTTCTTGATCACAAAGATTATCCTGCAGACCAACATTCTATCCTGCCTAAACACACATTCCCCTTCACCATTTTACAGTCTCCTGTCTCCTTTAAACTGGCCCTCCTACATTGGATATATTCCATATGTGTGCATCTTACTACAGTCTTGTAACTCACCCTATGCTCCTCCCTTGTGTTATAGTACATATTCACCACAGCCAAGTCAATCTGTTTTGCAAACTCCAGTACCATCTCACCATCTGCATTCCTTTTAACACTTTGCATACCCGTTACTTCCACATACCCTATGTCCCCTTAACCAACATGCCCATTGACATCTGCTGCAATGACCACTCTGTTATCCTTGGGTACAGTCATCACCACATCATAGAAATAACAACATTTTTCTTTGTCATCCATCACACAACCAAGTTGTGTAGCATATGAGCCTCCTCCAACCTTGGGGCACACACCCCAGTACAACACCAGGGTACAGAGGCCAACATGCTGGAGGTGGGTGGCACCCCCACAATGGACAGGGAACGTGCAGGTAAGGGCCCACTGGGGATTAGTACACTAATGTATCAGACATACATGTATCTGTATTGTATCTACATCCATGTGTCAGGTCTGATTGCAGTTGTGGATGGGATTTTCTAATGCACAGAGGTGCACATCTATGGTGAGGATAGAAAATTGTGTATTATTGGGGTTTGTACTATAAATGTGCAGACATGCTGCATCCATCTTGTACCAAGGCCACATGTGCGTCTGCTGACAATACCTCCCTCTCACAACTACCTAGGACCCTCTGGTCTGCATATGGGACAGCAGCCTAAAGCTGGTGCGTATGACATTCTTTTGTGGCCTGGAAATACCCCAGGCATGTAAAGGGCATGTAAATTACCATGCACACAACTATCAGTAATAGCTATACTGCTTTATGTGCATGTTCACTCATGATGGAGTTAACTGCATTGCATCACAGTGGTCACCACTGGGGCCTATCTGAGGTGAATTCAACATTCCTGTAGTATACCTCACAACTTGTCAGTGCAAGACATCTGGACAGAGGCCGGCAAAATGGGCTGGACAAATGGCCTAAGGTAGGGACATGTGTGACATATTATTGGTATACAGTGTATATACTTTGTGTACACACCCCTGTTAAGATGCAAGGTGTTTCTGATGCATACAATTTGGGACAACAATATGTCAGTCCACACCTCTTCCAACCTTTAATGTGACACATAACATGAACAATTCACTTGTAAAACCAAGCATCTGGACTCATATATTGCACCTACAAGGCTGCCCACCTGAGAGGGTGACAGACGTATCAGCATGATGTTTCAGTCAGGTATGATACCTGATGCTGCCATATGTGTCATTACACTCACTGTGGCCTATTTGGCTACAATATTACATACATGGGCATTGTTAAGGCACACAGACCACTTCTAGCCGCTTATAGGTTGCATCTGTTCAGAGGACTGTACAATGGCTTAACTTGCTGCATGTGAAGCAGATGCTGTTACCACACTATATAAAGTAATGGCAGCTGGAGGTGGTTACCAGCCGTGTATGGTACACACATCAAAATGGTATAAGCAGCACAAGATATGATCCTCACACACACAAACAGTTGCCAGTATTGGGATTAGAACTTATGTCTATCTAGTTATTTCTAATATAGTGCTACGCAGTTATCAGATGCGTAACAGAGCTTATACATTTTCCCCTACTCCAATGGTAGTTCTAAGGTGAATGACATCAACAGGACTACTAAATTGGAGTGAGAGGAAGTGTAAAGGGTTGTACACAGGTCAAAAATGGTATAAGTCAGACAGTACATGATTCACACACACACACACACACACACACACACACACACGCACACACACACACACACACACACACACTCATTTGCCAGTATTGGCATTAGAACTCTTGCCTTTCTAATTATGTCTGCTATAGTGTTACACAGTTACTGCATGCACTACAGAGCTGACTGAATTTTCAAATGGCCAAAGCTGCTGATAACTGCTCAGCTGAGGTAAAGTATTACAGGTGGCAGAAAGTCTACCTTCAGTTTCACCCTTGCATAGTGCTAGTTCTTTCTGTCTTGCACTTCAAATAGCATTATAGCTTGGCACTTCACCAGGTTATTGTATCAATAAATGTGCCACACCTGGGAGCCATCAGCAGTACTCATTCATCACAGAGGTATCCCAGTACTTACTAGTTATTTCCAACCCTCCTGGCATGATTGATGTGCAGTTTTCTGTGCTTTCATCCATTAACCTGGTGCACTTGTCCATTCTGAGGTACTGTTGCAACTGTCTCATGTACACAGACAACCCTCCCCTCTAAACTCCCAACACTCAGACCTGTGAGAGTTACCCGTATATCACCCAATGTGGACATATGCACTCTCCAGCAAAGACTGGAAAAGCAGGTCAACAGGATAAGTTCAACACCTGCACCACACCATGTGGAACATAGCTCACCATGACACCCACTTTGAAAGCCATGACATACACTGAAAAGCCACACACCCACCTTCACAGAGGCACTCAATGGAAATTAACCCAAACAGCACAGACTAGCAAGACAGGCACCCACTCAGACACCGCAACATGGCACATGCCAAGGGACACATATTTTACCTACACAGTGTGCCCCTCAACCTAAGCTCCTAAGGCTAACCACCTTGCACAATACAGTGATCATGGGTAACTCAGTATTGAGGCACACACATAGTTGAGAGTAGAGCAGGTAACAGCCAAACGTCTATCACATGCCAGTATCCAACACATGACACAGCCAGTCATGGCACTTGACAACAACTACAAGTATCACTCTGTATCCATGTGGGTGTGAATGACTTGGGACACACCTCCCTGAAGTACATGACAAGAGACATGGTTGAATTCTCTGATTATGTGGTCCAGGTAGGTGTGACAGTAGTCCTGAGCAATATACTACCATCACTCAGTATGATGCTGCAGTACTATCAGCAGATGATTGACTGCAACATTGTCTTACTTGTTTTGTGTCATTCTCAGGGGATCCACTATCGCTGTACTTTGGATAACATGATTGACAGACCTCAATGACTTGCCACAGATGTCCTACATCTGTCAGCTCTGGAATTCCTGTTACTGGCTAAGTGTCTTGACACCCCTATAATGCCTTATTAGGTAGTGTTCCAAATGTAATTACCACCATAATAGCTAGACATGTATGCAATCTGAGGGTCATGCTGCTCAACAGTAGACATTTAACTGTCAGGATGCAGTCACTCAAACCACTCCTTGGAGTGGAGGACATTAACATTTCTGCTGTAATGGAGAGGTGGTTCACAGCAGTAGACAGCATCCCTGCAGTAACAGGCTATAATGCATTCCACAGCTGTCATCCCCCAAACATGGACCATTCTACACCTCCACAGGTGGGAACACCTCCATATTAGTATCCCAGCATAATGCATTGGAGATACTTCTGGTACAACTGCCTTGGGGTAATAGTGCAATCCAGACCATAGCCTGCTATGGATCCACATCTATGTCCATTAACTGTCAATCCACTTTCCTCAACACCCTGCCATGTATGAAGGTCCAACACAAAATGGACATAGTAGGAGACTTCAACTACCCCTCCATCACCTGAAGAAAGTAGCCAATTGTCAGTACAGAGGCCCAACACTTCCTGGAATTTATCATTTCCAGTGTCCTGGACCAGCTCATACTGACTAAAATTCAAGCACGAAAACAAGTAATGGGAGTACCAGCAGCTACCAGGATCACAAATACAACTGGGTAGAAAGTAACAAATCCACTTCTTTATTCACGTAAAGCGCTTTTCGTCTCACTAATAGTAAGACTTCCTTATACACAAAACCTATTCACCATTCACTCTATTTAAGCAGAGCTTTTAATTACCAATTAAAATGAATACATTGAAAAATTGAAAAATTAACAAATAAATAACAAATTAGAAGTTTACAAAGATGTTTGCCTAAAAACTCACACAAGAAGCTTATATAAAGAGCTTTCATGGAAAACCTCCCTTATAATATTATTATTACTACTACTACTGCATTCCCCAACCACCATTGAACCAAAGGACATATATTACACACTTCCCAAAATACTAAAAAATATATTCTAGTATAAATATAAGTATATCAACACTTTGTTCATAAAATACATTAAATGTGCCCCCTACAATCACTACATAATTAAATCATTTACTAAAAACATTTGTTGAAAAACATTTGCTAGAAAACATTTATTAAAAACGTACCCCCTATCAGGAAAATATCCTAAAACTGTGCATTGCATCACACATATAAAATCCTACAATATACAAATATTAATAAACTTCCTAAAATATTCATAAACGTTCAACTACCCAAAAAATATATATAAGTATTTTTATATTATTATATGTGTGTATGTAAATGTAACTGTAAATATAAATCTGTGTATAAATGTACAACCCACCAATTTATAAAATTCTAACCATTACCTTAATAGGCTTTTTAATTTCAAAATACACATGATTGAGAAAACTTTTTTCAGCCCTGGGTGCTGACAGGCCCTAGACCGTATTTGCCAAATTAATTCAAGTATTTCTAGCAGCAATGAACCTGGGCCTTTCCTCATTATATCTAACCAAACATAGTCTATGGCTCTAAATTTGAAAGAATGTGTTGGAAATTCAGAGATGTGCTTGGCCAACCCACTGTCATGTTTCAAGGTTCGGATGCTATAAAGGTGTTCATACACCCTCTCCTTAAATTTTCGATCAGTCTTCCCGATGTAGAATACAGGACAGTTCTGGCAACAGGCCACATAAACCACCCCTACAGTGTTACAGTCAAATTTCTGGTAAGCCTTGTAGCCAACACCTCTAATACTACATTTTTCCCCAATGTTCATGTATGGGCAATAAGCACACCTACCACATTTAAACATTCCTTTTCTAGCTAGTCCTTTAACATTTTCCTTATTTATAGCTGGTAAGGATTTAAGGTTATTACCCCATTTAAAAACCACTTGGGGGTGTCACTCAATTTAGAAATCAATATAGAGTCAGATGTGATAATATCCCAGTTTTTGTTAATGATCTCCATAATATCATATCCATTTAGGCTAAATTTGGTAATGAGACTGACCCCTAAGGTGGGATTCCCAAAGGGTCTCTGACAGGTTGTTGCACTTTCAGGAATACTAAGTCCACTATCCTTACCTAGTATAGGTCGATAAAAAAACCTGGAACTCTTCTCTTTGACTTTCCTGATCAATTCCCTGATCAGCTGGTCTGGGTAACCTCTTTTAGAAAACATAATTTACAACTTGTCACATTCTACCAAGAAATCATTGTCTTTGGTCACCATGCGGGCTGTCCTTACTAATTGACCTTTTACTACTAAATGTTTCTGGAATAGGGGATGGCAACTGCTAAAATGGAGGAAGGCATTAGAATAAGTATCTTTTTCTATATATCTTAGCATAGTAATATTTATCATAAAAATCCTTATTTAAATAGACATCCAAATATGAAATACTTGCCGCATTGAATGAGAAAGTAAATTTCAAGAATGTTGTGTTATTAAAGTAAGAAACCGAATCTTCAGCTTCTTTTTCCTCTCCATCTATCAGTAAAAAAATATCATCCAGATAACGGGTATAGAACTGAATTTTCCTTTTAATATGTGACACTTTAAGGACAAATTCTCTTTCCCAGTATGCCATCACTAGGTTGGCAAAACTAGCACCGCATGGTGACCCCATTACTACACCTGTCTTTTGGACAAAAAATTTTTTGTTGAATGTGATAAAATTGTTCAACAATACCATATCCAGCATTTCAGCCAATAGACTCATTTCATCACTGGGGGCCCTTAACTCATGAAGCAGCAGCCTGAGCCATTCAATCCCTTCCAAGTGGGGGATAGACATATATAAATCCTTTACGTCCACAGTTAAGAAATTCAGGTTGCTGTTAAACTTTAGTTTTTGAATGTTAGCCAGGAATGACCACAAATCTTTGCAAATCTGAGACTGTAATGATACATACTTTTTTCAATTTGAAATCTATGCATTTTGCACAGGCATAAGTGGTGCTCCCTCTTGCATCCACCAGTGGTCTCATTGGGGGATCCCTGATACATTTATGCATGTTTGGGATGCCGAACAAGATCAGTATTTTGGGGGCTGGCATACTAACATAGTTATACATGTTCACATCTATCCTAGCTTCTATAAACAATATCAGAGAACATATCCTCCCATATGCAACATTCAACTCATTCCGTGACACCTCAGTATAGGTGTCCGTTGCAATTATCTTTTCCATTCTAGTTTGGTAATCATTATTGCTCATTATAACTAACCCCCCTCCCTTGTCAGGTTGCATCACTCTTATCTGCGCATTCCGTAGCAAAGCTAGCACCTGCCTTTCATCCTTTGTTATATTGTTAAGCTTATTTAAGCCTCTTTTCTGAACTTCAAGTAAATTATACAAATCAAGTTCACACATTTGTTCATATAGTCGCAAACTAGGGTGGATCTGTGGACAAACTGTACTCGAAATATAAAAAGGGTTATTCAGTTTTCTGTCTTGACCAAACAAAATGTTAAAATTCAGTTTCCTAATAAAACGTTTTAAATCAATGATAGAGTCAACAAAGCTAGCTTTACCTGCAGGAACAAACGTTTGACCCTTTGCAAGTACATCCACTAATACCGAATCCACAGTCATGCATGAAAAATGTTAAATTCTAAAATCACCTTCAGTATTCAAAACCACACTACATCCCTTAGGTGATTCTTCCAATATTTCCCTCATTGTTGCTGCTTCCACGCAGGGTTGTAGGTTACCCAAGGAAGACCTTGCCTTAGGTTGTAACCTGAGGCTTGTCTTCGAAAATTTACATTTCCATTATTACTTGCAACATTATTGTACGTGTTAGTATTCCCCATAAAAGTCTCTGCAGGTGTATATCTCTCCCCATTGTTTTCACATTGTCGCTTAGAATAAACTTGTTGTCTTTCATAAGGACATTCTTAGTAGTCAGTTGAACCTGCTCCATTCTACTCTGGGGTCAGCCTTCTTTCTCAAGTTGACCAATCCCTGCTTCTGTTTGAGATGATGGAGGTTTTGGATATGCAAAACCCAAGTTATACGCTTCTCTATCCCTCTTGAGTTTCTTAATTTTGGTTACTTTAAGTTTTTCCATGTATTGGTCAATACTAAAAAAACTCTTGTCATATTCATATTTATAATGCACAAAGTTAGTGTCCTTCTTAATACACTCATCAAGTGGAATTATTTCTTTAAATAAAGAGTCCACTGCCAATTGGTAATGTTTAATAATTACCTCCAAAAGTTCAATTCCATGTTTGAGGTAGAGGATGCAACAACCTTGACCTGTGTTGACTACTTAAATATGGGACTGTTGCTCATCCACAGTTGTCAATCCCTACTTGGTGAGATCCACACAGGCTGTAATCAACATTTATTATTTTATTTTATTTTTATTTTACATTTGTTAACCGGGCTAGTCCAACTGGATACAAGTCCATTTTCAGTGGAGGCCCGAGGAGAAAAGCTCCACTATCTACATAACATGATAACAAAACATTAAATACAAAATATATGTTTGATTTAAGTAAAAAAAGTCGATATAACTAACAAAGTAGAAGACAGTAATAATACTTGAAAGAACTTATAAAGAAGGTAGATACAGAGAAGGAAGTAGTGAAAGTACAGGTAAATGAGAAAAAGGGAGAGAAAAATTAAAATACAGTAACAGTTGTTAGAGTTTAGTGAGAGAAGTAGAGTTACTTATATAAGGTAGTCCTATAATGGGTTAAAAGGGACATAATAATTTAGTGACGAATTTGATAAGGGAGTAAGAATGAGGGATATGGGAGAAGGATAGGAAGTCAAATAGGAGGTAGTTTAACTGGGAGTTATGCAAGAGCAAAGCCAGTGGTTAGAAAGGAAGAGTTTCAGTTTGGTCTTAAATAGTGCAGTGGAAGTCTGATCAGTAAGGTCTTTAGGAAGTTGGTTCCAGTTTTTGCCAACTGAGTTGGAAAAAATAGATTCTCCTGCTGTATTCTTTGATAGAGATGTTTTAATCATGATTTTATTGGAAGAGCGTAGGGCTTTTAAGTTGTTATATGGTTTTATAAGGGTGGAGAGCATGGGTATGTTTTCAGGGTAGTGAAGGGCTTTGTGGGCAATAGTAAGCTGATGGTACTGAATTAGGTGTGGTAGTTCCAGCCATCCTAGGTTAGAGAGGTTCAGACAGTGATGTGTTTTATATGGAGAAGCAGTTGCAAATCTAGCAATGTTGTTGTAGGTTACTGTGAGCTTCTTAATATTATGTTTAGATAGATTAGTGTAAATAGGGGAAGCATACAGTAAAGTGGAGATAAGATGTGTTCTTGCTATGGTTGATCGAGCTTCAGTGGTTAGGAAAGATCTGATTCTGTAGAGTGAGCCTAGCTTTCTATTAGTTGCTTTAATGCTGGAGTTGATGTGATAATCAAATTTTAGAAGGTTGTCGATGGTAACACCCAATAGTTTGGTTGTTTGGTCAGGTGATATAAGGGTGCCATTGTTAGATGTAATTGTGAGATTAATAGTGGGAGACAGGTGTGTGGGTAAGAAAAGGAGAAGTTTAGTTTTCTTGGGGTTTAAGAGAAGACAGTGATTGGAGAACCATTGTTCAATAGTAGTAAATGTCTTTTGGGTAAGGTAGTGAAGGTCAGTTTGGTTTGTGGCAGAGCAGATGATGGTGGTGTCGTCAGCATACTGTATACAGGTGGTTAAAGGTGTGGCTAAGTGCAAGTCATTGATAAAGACTGAAAATAAAAGAGGACCTAGGATGGAGCCTTGCGGGACCCCTAAAGTGGTTGGGAGGAGTTCAGAGAGATTGTTGTTCCATAGAACAGCTTGTCTCCTATTGTGAAGATAGGAAGTGAACCAAGTAAGGGCAGGTTTATTAAGAGAAAGCATTTTTAATCGATGTAGAAGGAGTTGGTGATTCACCATATCAAAGGCTTTAGACAGATCTACAAAGAATGCTGAAGATAGAAGATTGTTATTACGGTTATTATTAATGGAGTCAGTAAAAGATAGTAAGGCTGTAGTGGTACTATGGAAAGGACGAAAGCCGTGCTGACAGTTAGCTAGGAGATTGTTAGAAAGGAGGTGGCTTAGTAACTGTTTGTGGATGCATTTCTCCATAATTTTTGCAATTGGAGATAGCAGTGCTATGGGGCGGTAGTTAGAGTATTCAAATGAATCGCCACCTTTGAAGAGGGGGATGATGTGTGAGATTTTCCAGAGGGAAGGTATGGTACTTTCTGTTATTGTTCTGTTTATTAGTATGGAGATTGGGTAGGCGATTGCTTTGGCACCTAGCTGGAGATATTCAGCTGGGAGATTGTCAGCTGAAGGAGTGGAAGCTTTAAGTTTAAGAAGTAAATTTAGAATATAGGAGGTAGGTATGGGTTTAAGCTGCATAAGTGGAGGGGTGACATTAGGGCAACCTAATAATGAGGGGTTAGGGGTTTGTTGGTTGGCTAAGTTGAGTATAGTAGATGTAAAGAAGTTATTAAAAGCATTAGCAGTTTGTAAGGGAGAGTCTGGGCAGGAACCAATAGGATTGGGAGTTTCAATTTTTCCAGGGGAAAGAAGAGTGTTAATAGATCTCCAAAATTTGTGGGGATTTTGGTGGGAGGCTTGCTGTAAGTGGGTGTAATAGTTCTTTTTGTCTTTTATGATAGCTAATTTTGTTAGGTTTCTTTTTTGTTTGTAGCTAAGGTGATCAATGGGGTCTTTGGAGGTTCTCCATTGAGACCAGGCTTTATTCCTATTCAGGATTAGCTGTTTTGTGGAGGTTGTAAGCCAACGGGCAGTATTGTATTTCATGCGAATAGATCGGATGGGAGCATGTTCATCTAGTATAGTAAGAAAGGTTTTATTAAAGTGGTTAACAGCGTCGTCAATTGGAAGAGTTTTTAGAAGGGACCAGTTAACCAGGCTAAGGTCATTTTGAAATAGTTGAGGGTCAAAGTGTTTTTTGCTACGAGATAATCGTATTAGGGGTGGTGGTTTGAGGTGAGTTTTATGCCTTATGATATATATGAGAGAGTGGTCACTTAGGTCATCTGGTAGGATACCTGTAGTATATTTTTGCTGGGGACTGTTTATCAGGATCCAGTCAAGTATGGAATCTTTGTTATTGCTCTTGTTTGTTCTGGTTGTGGAGTTTATGGTTTGTTGGAATCCATGCAGGTTGATAAGTGTGGATGGATTCGTTAGGTTACAAGCATTCCAATCAATACTGAAGTCTCCTAGCAGTATGGTTTCTTGTGGAAGATTGGTAGAAAACCAGTTAAGCAGGTTTTCTAATATGGGGGTGTTGTTGCCAGGGGGAAGATAGGTACAGATAATATTAATGGTTTTTTGTGGGTTAATGGTGAGTTTAGAAATAATGAGTTCAGTGTTAGTGTCATTTTGAAGGGTGTGGGTTGTTTTGTTTATATTCAGTCCAGATTTGAAGAGAATGGCTACACCACCACCTTTTTTATTAAGACGGTCATGTCTAAGGATGTTGTAGCCAGGGGGGGTAATTTCATTGTCTTTTATTGAAGGTTTGAGCCAATTTTCGGTAAGACAGAGAATATCAAATTGTTGGGTGTCAAGTAGGGCGTGAAGAGCTGGAAGTTTATTGCAAATGCTATGGATGTTAAGATGAGCTATTGTAAGAGATTTAGGAGGTTTAGAGTCTGGTGTAGGTGTAGTTTTAATTTTAGGGAGTGTTGTTGGGGTTTTTGGTCCTGGGTTGGGGTGGATGTCCCCATCTAGTAAATGGAAGCAATGGATGAGGTGAGTAAGTTGTGAAGGCTTAAAGAGGTACAAGTATTTTGTGTGTCTAAGAATAAGGTATTTAATATGTGAGAGTCGATGATATTTCGAGTCAAGGTATGTGTTGTCATATGTTAGACTAAGATGTGTAGTGAGTGTGGATGGTGGGATAGTTAGTGTGTGTTTATGTGGAATATTAACATTAGGATGAAGTGGTTGCTCATACTAGGTTATAAGGTAGGTGGAAGAAAAAACAGTTAGGAGAGGTAGAAGTAGTGGAAGAAGGTGAGTAGAGTACATTGTTAAGAATGCAAATTAACAATGTTAGATAGGTAGGTTATCTAGTAGAGAGGGTGTGAGTGTGAGGGGAGGGAAGTACGTTCTGATAGGTTGTTAAATGTTGTAGGTGTGGTTATGTGGGAATAAAGGTAGAGGTGCTAGGGGCGGGTGGAATTTGGGGGCAGGGAGGGGAGCAGAGTGAGCCCGCAGGGCGAACGGAGCGGGAAGACACAGGAGAGTGGGGATCAGCAGGAAACAATCAGAGAAAGGGAAGGACAAACAGGTAAGCCAGAGGTAAAATGTAGGATAGGTACCTACTGGTAGGTAAGATAGGTAATGTAGATAAAGATAGAAGTGGAGTGGAGGTAAAAAATGTGGAAGGGGGAATATGTAGGCTGTTGGAAGTGCAGGAGGGGTGCTCAACCCGAGTTATACAACTGCAGTAAGACAGGTCAAGCAAGGAATTGTAACATACTTAAAATCAAAAAGTGAGTCGTTTCCTCTTGAATATACAATATTTGGGCTCAAGTTTGAGGTTCTTCTATTCCCAGAAGGGTGGTAGGCAGGAGGGAGGCTTTGCTTAAGTTAGACAGTAGACCACTCTGTTAAAGATAAAGAGGCAGAAAGATAGTGAGTGAATAGAGCTTAGAAGCTAGAACCAAATGTAGTAACAGTTAATAACCTTTTTGTTTAATACAACAGTAACACTGTAATAGTACTTGAACAATATAAAACATTTGAGACAGTAAACAATAAAAGTAATTAAGAAATAACAGTAATATTAATTATGAGGTGTACAGGAATAAACAGGTGCTACAGGATAAGCATTAGAGTATAGCGACCTTGAGAAATGTGCATTCTGGAGGGGAGCTACTCAAAAATAGAAGCCGTTAGTGGAAATGGCATCCCCAGTTGGTTGGTAATCCTTTATGGGACGTAACCTATAAGAAAAATAAGGCCACGTATCTGTAGGGGCCGAGAAATTACGGAGCCCAACTCAATTAAGTGATGAGGGATAGGAATCCCTTGCCGCCACGCTGACTCTACACAGGCGATAAGATCCGGCTTACCAGAAAATGAATACCCACTATTAGGTGAGGAGACTCAATTATGAGATGTTAGGGTAGGAATCCCTTGCCGCCACGCTGACTCTACACAGACCTAAAAGTCAGTAGTCGGCAGTAAATGTATGCGCACTATTAGGTGAAGAGACAGGATTAGCATTAGGGGTTCAGCGATTGACCAGGTCAATGCGCTGTAACAAGATGTTAAACAAATAGTATGTCCTCGCGGTCACGCTGAAAAGGACAGTAAGTTAATGACCCTGTATCGACCCTAAAATATGTGAATTGGTGTCTAAGGCTAGGGTGAAGCCTATGAGAGGCGCTACACTCTAGGTGACGGACGCCAAGGGTTTGTACGCCCACGTGCTCGCCTATCGGCTACTGCAGAGCAACAGAAGTAGTACAGGACAGAAAAAAATGTTGTATGTTTATATATAATAGAACATTAGACCAATAGTAGGGGACTCTATGTAAGGCAGTACCAATATAACATAATAAAACAGTCAACAAAGAACGTGTAGTGTCTTCCAGTAAGATGCAACAATACAGGTAATTGCAGTAAGTACGCCACAGGTCTGGTGAATACGCTAGTCTACGTTGATAAATCTAACAATTTTGCAACTGCTCACAGAACCAATAGAAGGTTTGCAAACTAGGATATATGCGATTTAGTAGAAAATATCTTAATCATGTATCAAAAAGGCTGTAGCGGGACTAATAGAATGTCATATCAGGTAAATTCCAGTAGCATTTATACTTTAAGGTAAAGCTGTGAACGCTAACATTAGCTAGACCCTGTACATACACGCTTTCTTACATAAAGTAGCCAAAAACCTCTGTTGCCTTCATAGACATAAAACAAGCTTTCAAAGTTTAAACATATAGATAAAGCTTTCAGTGTAGATAGTCGACAAGACTGCCAGGTAAACAACAACTGAAAAGTGGCGCAAAATGCTGCGAGTAGCTAAACATACAAATGCATTCATGTACTCACTGTCACGGGGTAAGCATCTATCTCCAGACATCCAACAGCAAACAATACCAGGGGAAGAAAGATGGCGTCGAAGGGCAGGGGGTTGTATTTATAAGTTAATAGGTAGATACGTAGTGGGGAGAAGAGGGAGTGACCCTATATATAAGACATGGGGAGGAGTTTGCAGGTTAGTAAGAGTCTCATTACAGGATAGTAGATTAGCGATAAGGATAGGAAAGGTGAGAGAAGATTGAAGTAGAGGCGTAGTAGAAGCTAGTAAGCAGTGTGAGATAGTGAAATGAGAGTGAAGAGATGGACACAGTCAAGAAGCACTAAATATTACAGAGGGTATAGTAACAGTTTGAGGAGGTAGAGTAAACACTGTAGGAGGTAGGAAGGATGGATAGGCTAAAGGAAGGTAATGACTGACAGGAAGGAAAAGACACAGGAGAGTGGGGATCAGCAGGAAACAATCAGAGAAAGGGAAGGACAAACAGGTAAGCCAGAGGTAAAATGTAGGATAGGTACCTACTGGTAGGTAAGATAGGTAATGTAAATAAAGATAGAAGTGGAGTGGAGGTAAAAAATGTGGAAGGGGGAATATGTAGGCTGTTGGAAGTGCAGGAGGGGTGCTCAACCCGAGTTATACAACTACAGTAAGACAGGTCAAGCAAGGAATTGTAACATACTTAAAATCAAAAAGTGAGTCATTTCCTCTTGAATATACAATATTTGGACTCAAGTTTGAGGTTCTTCTATTCCCAGAAGGGTGGTAGGCAGGAGGGAGGCTTTGCTTAAGTTAGACAGTAGACCACTTTAAAATCAAAAAGTGAGTCGTTTCCTCTTGAATATACAATATTTGGGCTCAAGTTTGAGGTTCTTCTATTCCCAGAAGGGTGGTAGGCAGGAGGGAGGCTTTGCTTAAGTTAGACAGTAGACCACTTTAAAATCAAAAAGTGAGTCGTTTCCTCTTGAATATACAATATTTGGGCTCAAGTTTGAGGTTCTTCTATTCCCAGAAGGGTGGTAGGCAGGAGGAGGCTTTGCTTAAGTTAGACAGTAGACCACTTTAAAATCAAAAAGTGAGTCGTTTCCTCTTGAATATACAATATTTGGGCTCAAGTTTGAGGTTCTTCTATTCCCAGAAGGGTGGTAGGCAGGAGGGAGGCTTTGCTTAAGTTAGACAGTAGACCACTTTAAAATCAAAAAGTGAGTCGTTTCCTCTTGAATATACAATATTTGGGCTCAAGTTTGAGGTTCTTCTATTCCCAGAAGGGTGGTAGGCAGGAGGAGGCTTTGCTTAAGTTAGACAGTAGACCACTTTAAAATCAAAAAGTGAGTCGTTTCCTCTTGAATATACAATATTTGGGCTCAAGTTTGAGGTTCTTCTATTCCCAGAAGGGTGGTAGGCAGGAGGGAGGCTTTGCTTAAGTTAGACAGTAGACCACTTTAAAATCAAAAAGTGAGTCATTTCCTCTTGAATATACAATATTTGGGCTCAAGTTTGAGGTTCTTCTATTCCCAGAAGGGTGGTAGGCAGGAGGAGGCTTTGCTTAAGTTAGACAGTAGACCACTTTAAAATCAAAAAGTGAGTCGTTTCCTCTTGAATATACAATATTTGGGCTCAAGTTTGAGGTTCTTCTATTCCCAGAAGGGTGGTAGGCAGGAGGGAGGCTTTGCTTAAGTTAGACAGTAGACCACTTTAAAATCAAAAAGTGAGTCGTTTCCTCTTGAATATACAATATTTGGGCTCAAGTTTGAGGTTCTTCTATTCCCAGAAGGGTGGTAGGCAGGAGGGAGGCTTTGCTTAAGTTAGACAGTAGACCACTTTAAAATCAAGAGTGAGTCGTTTCCTCTTGAATATACAATATTTGGGCTCAAGTTTGAGGTTCTTCTATTCCCAGAAGGGTGGTAGGCAGGAGGGAGGCTTTGCTTAAGTTAGACAGTAGACCACTTTAAAATCAAAAAGTGAGTCGTTTCCTCTTGAATATACAATATTTGGGCTCAAGTTTGAGGTTCTTCTATTCCCAGAAGGGTGGTAGGCAGGAGGGAGGCTTTGCTTAAGTTAGACAGTAGACCACTTTAAAATCAAAAAGTGAGTCATTTCCTCTTGAATATACAATATTTGGGCTCAAGTTTGAGGTTCTTCTATTCCCAGAAGGGTGGTAGGCAGGAGGGAGGCTTTGCTTAAGTTAGACAGTAGACCACTTTAAAATCAAAAAGTGAGTCGTTTCCTCTTGAATATACAATATTTGGGCTCAAGTTTGAGGTTCTTCTATTCCCAGAAGGGTGGTAGGCAGGAGGGAGGCTTTGCTTAAGTTAGACAGTAGACCACTTTAAAATCAAAAAGTGAGTCGTTTCCTCTTGAATATACAATATTTGGGCTCAAGTTTGAGGTTCTTCTATTCCCAGAAGGGTGGTAGGCAGGAGGGAGGCTTTGCTTAAGTTAGACAGTAGACCACTTGTCACGGGGTAAGCATCTATCTCCAGACATCCAACAGCAAACAATACCAGGGGAAGAAAGATATGGAACTCAACATATCAGCCACACCCCACACAAAGGTAACTACCTTACAAAACCTCTCCAAAGCTGACTTTGCAGCCATAAAAACAGGGGTGGATGACTTCACTGCACCCATGGCAATGGGAAATATCTGCATGACTGTCAAATCATATGCATATGCACTGCACAAACAGGTACATGAATGCATGGTACTAGTCATAGCGAACAGAAGCCAGACACTGTCCTCCAAATACTGGGAGACATTGTGATGGTCACCTGCCATTACTAAAGTGTACAACAGAAGGAGGGCACTGACACTATTGCAGAAAAAGGTGGTGTCCCATGACTGTTGAACCCCCTTATTAGCCTCAAACACAACTTGGGACCCCTCCTGGAATCCCCTACAGGCATCTATGAAGGCAGAAATGTAGCAGACACTGATGACAATCACAAAAGCCTTTAATAGTTACATCAACAACCTCCACAGCATTAAACACAAGTGATGTAAGTTACTGCACAATGCTAATTCCTATCCTGAGACAACAGATATTGGCCACAGTCTTGGCAACACATTCAGTGCCAGCTTTACCCATCTCTCCCCTCACAAGTGTACAATCACAATGGCAGTACTGCAGGCCAGGTTAGACCTGCATTGTCCACAGACAAGAATACAGCGTCCATGGGACACCAACATATCCATGGCTGTGTTCTACATGATATGCAAAGTGACCTTGGACCAAATCTGTGTGCCCTGGTCAGTCACAACCTCACCTCAGGCTGTGTCCCTCAAACATGCCACACTGCTACAGTTATCCCTCTCCATAAAGGGGTACCATCTACAGACCCTGGAGATTACTGGCCACTTAGTCTGACAAGTTTACTATGTAGGGGTATAGATTGCATCATCAGGGCCCTGATTGACCAAGATTTAGGTGATCTCCTAACACTGGACCCACACAGTTTGGCTTTATGAATTGCAGATCATGCCTGCTCAACCTGGTTGATGTCTTTGACTGAGTCACCAGGGCTGTGTATGACAGTAAGGCACTGCATACAGCCTACAGCAATCTGTCCAAAGCTCGTTATGCCATACTCAGTGAGGGATTATTGATAAACCCCACAAACTAGGCATCAACCCATATATCATTGTTTGTTTTGCAAATTGGTTCACAGAACATAGAAGTATGACAGTGGCAAACTTTAGGTCAGACTGGCAAGCAGTCACAAGTGGAGTCCCAGAGGGATCAGTACTGGGTAGTGTCCTGTCCAGTATCTACTTCTCAGGAGTCCAGCCCAACACAGAAGAACTCTGGCTGACCAAGTTCACAGAGGACTGCAAGCTGGGAGCTATCATTACTCCACAAGTGATGCACACATCCCACAGAAAGGCCACACTGAGACCACTGAGTGATGTGGAAACCATGCCCATAAGCTTGACACCACAATATGCATCATCATCCCCCTTGGTAAAACACTCAGTTCCCAGAAAGCGCCACCCCAGTGGAAGCCCAGTGAACACTGTATGTATTTTAATAGATCTGGGAACACAGGTTGGCAGCAACTTCTCCTTCAAACACCACATTGCCACTGTGGCTAGGAAGTCCATTTATATGGCACATTACATTACCAAGAGCTTTGCATCCAGGAAGACAGAGGTAATGATCTCTGTCAACTATTCCCTCATTAGACCACTCCTCAAGTAATATGGCCCATTTGCCATGTACCTCACTAGACACCTGCTACAGTTGGGGAAGCCACAGAAGCACCTCACAAAGGGGTTCATAGGCAATAAACACACATCCTACTCAGACAGACTCAGCAGACTCAAGCTATTCTCTGTGTTATATCACCTAATTAGCAGCTATCTGTGCTTGATTTAAAAAGCCATGTCTGACCCAGCTGGTTTAGAAATGCTACATATAAATCCATCCACACCACACACTGTAGAGACCTTTACCTCAGTACCACAATCACCACAATATGCTGGTGGGACAGGCCCCTCACCAAGAGACTGCACATGCCCTAGAATACACTTCCCATACATGCCATGCAAAGTACCTAGCTGACCCTCTTCCAGAGAAATTTTGATGAGTGGATGGGTAATAGACAGTTCAACCCAAGGATCACTGCAGTGGCTATACTTGATACAGGCACTGGGACGTAACATTGGGTGGCACAATGGCAGGGCCTTCTATGTACTAGGCTTGTTAAGGGTCCTGGGCCATTAGCTACTCCACACTTGTGAACCTATAAAGGTAATGACATCAGCTGGACTGATAAAGTAGTGCAGTGAGTGTTTAACCTATCAAAATGCTTTGTCCTACAAAGAGACACCCATACATACACACACTTTCTAGATGTGAGAGAAGAACCCCTACCTAACTAGTGCTTTGTATCATAGTGTTACACAATTACCATACACGCTACAAAGCTTATTAGGCTGAGAATTGGCCAAAGGTGCTGATACGGGGAATGACATCGGCAGGAGTGAAAAAGTAGGGCAATGGGTGGGAAGCATATCAAAATACTTCTAATTACAAACATACATACCCACACACACAAGTGCAGGAAGAGTAGAACCCCTGCCAAACTAGTCATTTGCACTATATTGTTAAGCATTTATCACACGCACTACTGAGCTTACAGGACTGACAGCTGGCCAAGGTTGCTGATAAGGGACTGACATCATCTGGACTGATAGGGTGGGATATTGTGAAGTTGCATGGGTGGGAATGGCATAAAATTGTTTCATCTGTAAACAAACACACAACTTCCTCAGTTTTGCACACACAACTGTCACACACCCTTCTACATTTGTCAGGACTAAGATTAGAACTCCTACCTACCTAGTTGTCTGTACTATTGTGTTCCACAGTTACTGCGTTCACCACAGAGCTTATGGGGCTGAGGCCTGACAGAAGACACGTCTAAATGACTGATATTTACAGGACTGCTAAAGTGGGGAAAGGGGAGGTGAACTGGGTTTGAATGGTCCCAAAAGCTTTTAGTTGTGAACAGACACACACTTTTACATTTGCCAAGGCTGAGATTAGAACTTCTAGTTAGCTAGTTATTTGTACTATCTGGCTATGCAGTTATTGCATGTGCCACATAGCTTATAGGGCTAATAGGACTAATAGGGCTAAGGCCTGATGGAAGGCACTTCTAAGATGACTGAGTACTGGGTTTGAATGGAACCAAAAGCTTTTAGTTGTGAACACACACACACACACACACACACACACACACACACACACACACACACACACACACACATTTACATTTGCCAGGACTTAGATTAGAAGTTCTTCCTGACTAGTTATTTGCACTATCTTGTTATGCAGTTATCCCATGCAACACAGAGCTTATGGGTCTGGGCCTAAAAAAAAGTGACTTCTATGGTGACAGTCATCTTCAGGACTGCTAAGGTGGGGCAATGTAAAGTGCATTGGGTGGGGAAGGCCTTTTTATTACTAGATCCTATTGACATTTCTCGAAGTGTATGAGCATGCCCAGTGTGTCCTTCTATAGTACATGTGGGACTCCATTCCAGGGATTTTTGTACTCCAGTCCTGTTTGTTTTGTGTTGCAGCCATACATGTCAACCTGTTGGAGCAGGATATCTGGAGATAGCTTATCAAAATGTGGGGACAATGTTCCATACAATGATTGTGACAATTTCTCTCAGTAATGTATGGGCTGCAAGGGTTACAGGGCTGGTTTCAGCAGACATCTTTGATATATGCCATTTGACACTGTCATTTACTGTTTCAGTACCTGGTGACATACCTCCTCAGATCATCACAGTGATTTACCAGAAGAATGCAGGATGGATGATGCACTCAAAAGGTTTATGGGCCAAATACTAAACAGTATTGTACTATCCAGCTTATTGAGGGGTGTACTTACAATCAATTGACTGCTGGTGCTGTGGAAATGGTCCAGCAGCTTGGTGATATATTGCAATGGTGGAATCTCTGTGCATTTATGTTCTGCTCTGGTCTGATTTCCAGTCCACAGTTCCGCAATATAAATCAGACAGGATCAGAGTGACAGGCAGACTCCAGATATATTTGTAGGGGATAGGATATGTGGGGTGTGTGTGTGCCCTGGGCAGATATGTTTGGCTATAGCTACCAGTACTTTGTATTGGGCTCTCCTCAATGGTTGACTGCACTTGGGGGGTCTTGTGTGTGTCAGACGTTTGACCAGCCTGGAGGTGTGTGTTTGTTACACATATATATATATATATATATATATATATATATATATATATATATATATGGTCCACCTCATTTTGCTTGAATTGCCATATGTTGGGGTCAGGATCTTGCATAGGATGAGTCATGAGGGAGGGGTGTCTTACCCCCCGTGGCTGTGGCCCAGGGTTCTGTGGGTGCAGACATGTCACCATCTTCTAGGGTTAGGCCTACCTGCAGTGGATCCATTTCCATATTTAAACTCCTAGCCCTGTCTGTCAACTGTACAGAGTTTCACAGAATGTCCACCTCCATGACTTATATATCTTGTTGGTTACCCAAGCAAGTGTGGTTTTCCAGCAAAAGTGTTTTGCACATCACTCAGGGTTGAAGTTAGATATTACAGATAGTTGACATTGCAGTTTCAGACTTCTTACCCATCGGACGTTCCATGCTACTACAAATCATTCCATCAACTTTATAACATTATTAGAGCAGTATTTCATAGGTATTCTTCTCTTTGGACCTTCATCACCCCATTATTCATGGCTGTGTCCTGATTTCTGGCTCCCTGAGGCTGACAGGTTTGCTCCTAACAGTTGTCAGCATGGCCTTTCTTTGCATTTTGTGGACTGTGTTATATTGGTGTTGTGGACCTCATGACACTCCCTAAAGGGCACAGTGGGTGAGGCATAGGCATTTACCAGAGGCCTGTAGGCTAGGTGTGACAGATGCAGGCCATCTGTAGCAGGGCAGTGCATTCTAATGATCATATGTTCCCAGGCTGCTGGCAGGAGACACCCCTTGGATGGCACCAGTAAGTTGACTGTGGGTGTTACTGACAATTGCTTTCTGTTACTATTGTGCCATCAGTCTGGGTGACAGCTAGATGCTGCTTAAGTCTAGGAACGTGTTACTGCATTTCTATGGGACTATGGGAAGGGTGACACGACTGTACATGTTGCACATCTGCACAGACTGTGCTGATACTTGCTTAACATGTTAGTCCCATGTAGCATGGTGGTGTGCCCTATCTTTCAGACTACAAGCATAACAGTATCAACCACAGGTCAGATTGTTCTGGCATAGACATTTGTAGTTTCAGACTTCTTACCTTTCAATGCATACTGTCACTGTCAGACCACCAGTGATTTCACTGTGTAAAAGTCTGTGGGTGGGGATTTCATGGGTGTCCCCATGTGGGGGCCTTTGCCAGGCATTTCTGTATTGTTGTCTCCAGCTGATCTGTTGTGTGGGGATGGTGGTGGTTATGGGACCCACACTTTGACATCCATGCATGTGACCTATGACCACCCCCAGTTATTTGGCCCACCACATATACTGCAGTGGTATTTGTTAACTAGGGTTTTGCTACATGGTGTGGGTAGGGTGGTTCTGGGGATACACATCCTGCTGTCCCACAGACCTGTCAGTTTTCTGCTGCTATCCCAGTTAGTCACCCCTTTCCCTTACATGCTTGATTAATACCATAGATATGCGATCAGAAAAGTCCACTCCATTATTTTAATTTGTTACAGAGACAGCTTCCCTTGTGCCTGCAGCTGTGTGAGGGTGATGCTTGAGGGCTGACTATGTCGGATGCATACAATACACTGCATATACATGGTCAGGTAGAGGTGGTGTGATGTTTGGCATCCATTGTACTGTATGTGCGAGTCAGATAGAGAGATCAGTCCCTGGGGCCCTACAGTGTTAGTGTATGTGCTATGCATTGTTTCTTTCCCAAGGCCAGGGCATACTGGACATGCCTCTATCTGCCTACAGGGGCAGTCTCAGGCTGTTCTTCCTCTGAGTCACTCTGTGCCTCTGGAGGCCTTGGCAATGGTGGGGGGCTGATGCAGCTGTTTCCACAGGATCATATTGTGTAGCATGGCACATACTATGACCATGTGTGCACATGTAGCTGGAGAGTACTGGAAGGCTCCACTGGACATGTCAAGGCAGCAGAACTATGACTTGAGCATCCCAAACACATGCTCTATAATGATCCTGGTTTGTGCATGTGCCTCATTATGGCATTCTTGTGTGGGTGTGTGTGCATTTCTAATGGGTGTCATCATCCACAGCTCCAGTGCGTAACCAGAATCCCCCACTAAATGGCTATATGGGAGGTCCCCCCTGGGAAACCACTGATACAACTGTGAGGAATGCCAGATGTGGGAGTCATGACAGCTTCCAGGACAGCCAGCACACACATTCATGATAATGCCCTGGGCATCACACATGACCTGGCAGTTGATGGAGTGGAACCCCTTGTGGTTTATGTAGACCCTACCCCTGTCACCAGTTGGTGCTTTGATGTGGATGTGCATGTAGTCTATG
This sequence comes from Protopterus annectens, assembly GCF_019279795.1. NCBI lineage: Eukaryota > Metazoa > Chordata > Ceratodontiformes > Protopteridae > Protopterus > Protopterus annectens. The sequence goes on from NC_056744.1 coordinate 234,663,327, forward strand.
GCACCTAGTACCTCCGGGTAGTCTGCTACATGGTAGAAGAGATGCACATTGCCAGTCAGCTCCACATGGTTGCTGGGGAAGTTAATGTGCTCCAAGGCATGTGTTTGCATGGCATCCAGGAACTGGTGGAGTATCCTGAAAGCAGATGCCTTGAAACCCCCCTGATATCCCCAGTTGCTGTTTGGAAAGTACCTTTAGCTAGTATTCTTAGAGCTACACATATCTTGGTATCCACTGGGATGGGTTCCCCTCTGTTTGTTCTGGTTCTGAGAGGAGGCCGGCACAGCTCCACAATTTGCTGCAGTATGTCCCTGTCCACCCTGTTGCACTCTACTATCTCTAGATCATGTAGCCCCTGATAGGTTACCCTTGGCCTAAACACTCTTCTCCTCCTCCTCCTACTCATAAGTCTAGGGCAGTTGTCAGCATTGTCCTCTTCACTACCCTCAGCCTCTTGCACATACTGATGTATGAGAATGATAGTAGCCCCAAACATTTTGTTAGTTTTGTCCGGTAAAATTTCCCTGTCTGTGTACACCGGTGGTGTAGATTTTGTGGGAAAAACAGATTAAAAGGTGTTTCCATAGTTTACAGTAGTGTGTTGCAGATGCTGCCAGTATGATTGGCTGAGTATGATACATTCCACTGCCAGCTCTATTACTTGTATTTGAGTGCCTCTATTCTGCTATTTCCCTTTTTTATCTTGTTCCACTTGCCATTTCCTATATTTTTTTTTTTACTTTTGGGGTTTAAATCCCGGTGCATGCTGCGTACACTTGTTTAGGCAAGGTAAACAAGGCTATACAACCTCGGACACATCCCCTTGCTTACATATACACAGTGCTGCCATTTCCTGTGTGTTTTTTTTTTTCTGGTTTGTTTAAGTCCGTGCTGTGCAAACCCGTTCAGCAAGTATAAACACTGCTGAAAAGGAAATGGCCTGTCTTGGCCACGTGTACGCTTAGCTAAGCACAGCTAAGCTAAGTAGGACACCCCCCTACTAAGCTATGTTTAGCTACACGCAAACCCGGGCAACAGAGCTCAAATGTACTTACAGCAAACATGACACACCCCCTTTTGATCTCACTCACTTCTCATGCTTATATGGCCATATTAGAGCACCTACACAGTTAGATGTAGTCTGACACTTAGAAGAAATTTGTGATTCAGTAAGATTCCCCTCATTTGCATACCCCACTGCCTTATTCCATAGTTACTGCACTCACACTAAGCCATTTCCCTTAGCAACCACTGTTCCCTGGTATTGCTTTCATTCTGCATGCCATTGACTATAATGGCAAAATGCAGATTTCCCTGCAAATTGCCTTTTGCCCTTTTTTTTGTTATTTTCAGCATGATCCCATTTGCACACTGCTGCCCTATGCTTAAATGGCCGAGATCGGCCAAAAAAAAAATAAAAGTTTTATTTTATAAAAAGTAAATTGTTTTTCATGCCAATGGATATATAGTTGGCTGTTGGCATACCTACTAACTACAATACATGCTTTCTTTCGAGCTGTCATGCCTCCATTTTTTAATTTGCAGAAATGTATTCAGCTACTAGCGGAATACATTTCTGCTTTGTACACTGTTCAGGCACGGACAACTGCCTGCTTCCTGGATTGCTAATTCACCTCATTTGCATGGTTTTCACCAGCAAATGAGGCAATTAGCATATAGCAGTGGTGTCCATGCCAGAATAGTGTAGGAGCACTCGTGCACATCCTGGGAGCTCGATCCTGGATCGCTTGGCCGTCATATTGCGTGCAGCAGCTCCTGCACTATTCTTACCATCGTGTAGGGCTTCATGAATCTGGGGGATAATTCAGAACAAACTGTTATCAGACATCAATAATTCCTTTATTTTGTGATGGTAGTGTTAAGAAGTATAGCACTTGTGTGCAGATTCTATGACCCTGCAGACTGATAGTCTCTTCTGGTTAGTACTGCATGAGAGGCAACAATGTTTTTTTTTACATGGGAAGAAGGATTGAGCCTTTCAGTGTCTGTTTATCATGTGCAGAGAATTCTAAGACATCACACTGCTTGATGGTCTTTTTATTGTTTGGGGAAAACAATGTTTTTTTTCAGATGGCTAGAGGGAAACAGACATGCTAGGTTTTGAGTAATTTAGAAGAGCATATCCAATAAGAAGTGAACATGTTGAATCATGTCAAAAGTCACAAACTTAGCTTTGCTTACTAGATGCACATCTTGGTTTCTCAACCAACTACTGATGTCACACAATGCGGAATGTGTTAATAAACTCCCCTTGTTATGTTGCATGGAAATGTCTTATAACAGCCAGAACATACTAGGCATGTGGCCAAGCTCTAGCATGGGTATGCATAAGATGCACTGCATAACTAGGGAGATATTTCTGTTTAGAGTGACAGATAAACAGGTCTATATGTGATAAATGACATCTAAGGACTATACAACCAAACACTCAACAAACTTACCAGCGCTTGCGTCAAACAAATTTTGCATTTTAAAGTGTTCTCTTATAACAACAGCCAGTGGAGAATTTGACAATTCAAGATGGTATTAACTTCATAATATGCTTAAACTTGTTATACCTGTAAATACAAATGTGGTGATACCAGAGAACACTGATCCTTGTTAGTGTTTCTGTATAGCTGTTGGAATGTTGCATACTTCGATAGCTGCTGCTGTAACATTCTAACCATTGATAAAAATGAGGTGGGGGTCTCATGGTTTGTTTCATCATTATCAGCAATCACCTATTAAACAAATGCAATACTTTGTTCTCAGCAGTACACTTTGAACACTTTAGGTAGGTATGTGTTCCTCTGTATTAGTCGCAATTTTCAAATCAAAAGATGTTAGACTGCGAGATTGAGTTTCTGATCTACTGGTTCTTTCCATTTGCACTCTTCTATGTCAAAGTACTTACTTGAGACACAGCAAAGAAACATGCAGATGGAATACTCTTTCTTTGTTTCATTCAACTGAGGCAATCTGTGTAGGTAGTTTCTATTCTAGAGTGAGGGTGAGCTATTATATATTAATCCTTTAACTTATTTCTACTTTACTTTTGTGTGTGCATGTTTTGCTCAGTGACCTCTACTATTGCCAAAACTTTAACAACTGTCACAAGTATAATTCAGCTTGAACTTCTCAAGGTTTTTATTGTTCAGAACATTCATCTCACTGTACCTTAGCTTAATCTGCCAAGTTTCTAACTAAATACTGACAGCTTCACTCATTTTTGGCATACCCCTGCTTGTGCTCCTATTTAAGTTGACATGTCTGGTGTACATGAAGGGGTTGAAGATGCACGGCTGGATAGATGGATGGATGGATGGATGGATGGATGGATGGATGGATGGATGGATGTGTGGTGTACTGTGTATATGTTAGGGTGTCTTCTTTGTTTCAGTTTGGCATCCTATGTTGTGATTTGGTTTCTGAAATGTGATAATCCCATTATCCAGCCAACACAAGTCTGGACCCCATTACTGTGCCAGATACAATCAAGAGTTTATGAAAATTGATATTGCTTTATTCCATGGTGTAAGCTAAGAGTTCTCTTTTCACCACCCATAATGCACTCCAAATCGCTTCCATCATCTGCGGTTTCATCGATTGGTAGCATATTTAAGTGCCCTTGAAAATGTCTTCTGGAGCATTCCACCCCAGGCCTCAGCTGAAAACAGGATCTGTGGAACCTAGTCGGACCTTCCCAGTCAACAAATCTTAAAATAATATAAATAAAAAAAAATGTTATTACACTCTTACAAGTTTTGAGTTAGCATGCATATTCTGAAGGATATAAAGTCTGAACCCCAAATGTATGTCATTATTTATTGACTTTAATTGTCAGATATTTCATAGAAAACTACAAATTTTATGAGGAGCTGATCAAAAATATGAGGCTAAAATCTGGGCATTCTGCCAAAACCTGGACAGTTGAGAGATAAACTCTCCTCACTCATTTATCCATCAAGTCTTGATCATCACCAAGTTGTTGTTCCAAAAGTTGTCTTTATTTGTCATAATATTTTTGGGCTTTTGAGGTTTTTAATATTCTTTCTTTTTGTATTTTGGCACTTTCATTTCCTGCCTGACTCTCTTATCATGTGATTGCCACTCCCATTCATTTCTAAAATGTTTCTGATAAACTAAGCAAAGATACTCCCCAGGATTCATGAAGCTTGCGCCAGGAGCCGGAGTAGCGTCGGCGATCTAGTGCCAAATATGGCCGCCGAGCGATTCAGGTATGAGCTGTTTTCACTTGCACTACCAGCATATGCCAGAGCTGCACAGCTCTCAGCGCATGTATGCTAATTCCCCATGCACAGCAGTGTAGCATGCAAATGAAGGTATATAGCGATTCATGAAGTGGTGCAGGCGTAGCGTAAGAATGAAGAAATGTAAATAAAAAAAAAAACGGTTTACATTTTTTCAAACATAAAATTGGAGCCATGAAAGAGGACCAAGCTTACATATTATAATGTTAATATATGCCAATGGCTAAATATATAGCCAATGGCATGAAAAAGCATGCACAACACATAAAAAATAACATTTAATGTCATGGCCACACTAATGCAAAGTAAAATCGCAGTGCATCTGTGTGCAAATGGGATCACAAGGAAAATATATTTAGATGTCATAAAACTGCAATGTAACACAATTCATGAATTCCCCATAATAGTCAATGGCACGCATGCTACATCACAACCATGGTGCAAGGGTTGCTAAGGGTCTGTGACAGTGTTCTCCATGGTAACTAGGAATTAGTAGTCAATGCCATGCAAATGAGTCAAGTAATACTGAATCTCAAATGCCCCACCAGATTAAGGATGTACCACACAGCGTAGCAGTACAACACCGAGGAGTGGCCTGGAGGTAAACATGACATCAAGAGAGGGGTGCGCCACCATAGCTGTAAGCACATTGGATCATTGCTAATCCGGGTTGCCTGTTGCTAAGCAAAGCCACAGGCTAGGGGTGTGGAAGTAGCCATAGCTCTGCTTAGCTGAGAGCACACAAGGTAACAGAAAGTGCATGTGAACGTGGATAAAAACGTGCTCAAAACCCAGTAAGTGGCTGTGCGCAATGCGCACCACAGCTGAAACTGGAAGGATATGGAAAGACAATAGGGAAATGCTGCAGCATAGTAATTGGAGTACAAATGAGTAATTAACACCTAGGAACTCACAGTGGGCCATTGACAACAGCTAACAAGGCTGCTAGCAGCTACCTGCAGAACAGGAAAGGGGAGGTGCCGTACAGCAAAAAAAAAAAAGAACTGCCACAGCAGAACAAAGCAAACTTGCAGTAGATTAACTACATAACACATTTCCCAACACAGTCCTGGGTTGTGAAAGTACAAAACAAGAAAGCCGGCAGCTGGATGCATGCCTAACAATGGGAGGTGAATTGGGTTAAAAATTGAAGTAAAGGGCAATAGATGAATCATGGCAGCCAAGTGTAAGTCAACACCAAAGGCCCCACAATAGCAGTACCAGCTGTAAAACCAAGAATTAAGATACCCCGCAGCTGGAATTACACAAACACACCCAATTACACCAACATCATCCATTACACAATAGTATAAGGTGTGAAAGCCCCACACACGGGTCTATATGACTTGGTCGACAGTTCATATGATCGACTGTTTATTTGGTCGACAGTTCATTTGATCGACAAGCATTTGCCCCCTTCCCCAATGTTGTGTGACCCTGGAGTTGATATATATAGTTGGGGGGGTGTGGGGGGTGATGCCCCCCACCTAAAATGCTTGTTGATCAAATGAACTGTCGACCAAATAAACAGTCGATCATATGAACTGTCGACCAAGTCATATAGACCCCCACACACACACTTGTGTATTCACAGATACTCTGCATCATTGGTGTATACAGAAGGGGAACTTTTAATATGTACATGTTAGGGGTCGCCATAGCTTTGATTCACCAGCATGTGTTGGAGACTGACGGTGATGTGGAGGATGATGCTGACAACCATCTCAGGCACTGGAGGAGGAGAAGAGTGTTCAGACCCAGGGTAACCTACCAGGGGCTACATGATCTGGAGATAGTAGAGCATTACAGGGTGGACAGGGACATCATACAGCAACTTGTTTAGTTGTGCCGGCCACTCCACAGAGCCAGAAGTAACAGAGGGAAAACCATCCCAGTGGACATGAAGGTATGTGTAAGCTTGAGAATACTAGTCACAGGTACCTTCCAAAGGCCAACTGGGATTATCATGGGGATCTCACAGGCATCAGCATCCAGGGTACTCCACCAGTTCCTGGATGCCATGTTACCACATGCCAATGAGCACATATACTTCCCCCGAACGCAGGAGGAGTTGGCTAGCAATATGCATCTCTTCCTTCGTGTGGCAGACTACCCGGAGGTACTGGGTGCAATAGACTGCACGCACATACATATCAAGTCACCAACTGGTGAGCAGGGTAGGCGCTACATAAACTGCAAGGGATACCCCTCCATCAACTGCCAGGTTGTGTGCAATGCCCAGGGCATTATCATGGATGTGTGTGCTGGCAGCCATGGAAGAAATCACGACTCCCACATCTGGCATGCCTCACAGCTGTATCAGATATTTGCCAGGGGGTACATCCCATGTGGCCACTTGGTGGGGGATGCTGGCTATGCACTGGAACCGTGGATGATGACTCCCATCAGAAATGTACACACAGCCATGCAAGAACACCATAATGATGCACATGCAGAAACCAGAATCATCATATTGTGCATGTTTGGGATGCTGAAATCATGGTTCCGTTGCTTGGACATATCTGGTGGAGCCTTGCAGTACTCTCCAGGCACGTGTGCCCACATCTTCATAGTATGTGCCATGCTACACAATATGATCCTGCGGAAACAGCTACAGCATGGACGGACAGAATGGTGAAGGCCCTCACAGCCCACCACCATTGCCAAGGGACCCACAGGCACAGAGGGACTCAGACCACGAACACCCTGTGCTAGCCCCAGTAGGCAGACGAAGGTGTGCCCAGTATGCCCATGCCTTGGCAAAGAGGGAATGTATAGCACACGCACTGACAGTGAAGGCACTCATGGACTGACACCCTTCTCCACCTGCACACACAGCAAACATGGATGCCACACACAAACAACCACCTGTAAATTGTCATGTATAGGTGGTCTACTGAGTGCATCCTACATAGGTAGCCCTCAACTATTGTATACACAACCACCAGTGGCACAAGGTAAGTCAATACCTGACCAGTAAATTAAGCTATCAGCATGTGTCCATACTGTATGTAGAGGTTCATAGATACATAGGTAGGTACATGCCCAACTGCCCGAGGCCACTTATAATCATAGGCAAAAAGTGTCTGCTGTCACCACCCCATCGATTAACTAACTGTGCCTCTGTGGAGGAGAGCCAATTGCGGGATCCCTGGGGTGTATCCACTGTTCCCCATCCACTCTGCAAGGATACCCTGGAGTGTTAGTGAGGGGTTTTGTATAATGTAATCAGGGATGTAGTTCCAAATAATGGGGAGTATCCCTGACAGGAATCTTCTCAGATGTTTACATGTTACATAGTATACCTTAAACACAGCTTGCATATAAAGGTAGTATTCCACAGAATAATAAACATGTGGAACACACAACCACTGAAATGTGCGTTAATCACCCTAGCAGTACCAGTGCTTGCTCTGAGAGGTAAAATACCACTGCCAGGATTAGAACACGCAACCATGTACACAATCTTCACAATAACATACCACTAAGCTGCCTGAAATGTACCAATGGCAGTTGTGTATACTGACAGAATAAAACACAAAAGGTAGGAATGTGTGGAAATAGGACAAACCGGCATGTACCCAATGAAAGGTGTATGTTATATATATATATATATATATATATATATATATATATATATATATATATATATATATACATCATATATATATATATACATCATATATATATATATATATATATATATATATATATATATATACATCATCATATATATATATATAGAGAGAGAGAGAGAGGGAGAGAGAGAGATATATATGTCAATATATGGGGATATACGCATATATATGTACATATATAGATAGGTTAACAACATCTACATAACCATGGAGGTACATATAAATGGGATACCTACCACATACCGACTGCTTGACATACCGACGCGCGTAATCCCGAGACTTAACGTCTGAAAGAACACAGTACCGAAACACCAGATGCATGAGGTTTAAAATCACGATGTTAAGAGACATTTAATCAGTGCTTCTGGTGTTGCAGTTCAGGTTGGTTACTGTGTGTAAGTGTGTTTCTGAGGGCTGTAGTGTGTGTAAGTGTGTGTTCTGAGTATGGTGTGTGTTCTTGGGGGACTGTAATGTGTGGGTGTGGGTTAGCTTTGTACGTCTGCGCAATCTAGGAGGTAGAATATTAAAGTAGGGGTGTGGTGGGTTCAGGCACATACATGGAGGGTGTAGGGGGGCTTGCCCACCTGCTCATACGTAGTGTAGGATGGTTTGTTTAGATGTGGTGCATAGCAGTGTGTCTGTGTGTGCGTGTTCCATGTTCATGCTACTTTTGCGAGTTACTGTCACTGTCGATAATATGGGGTATGGGAGTCTGAGCCCGGTACTGTGGGCGTCGGAACTGTGTGGTTTCAGGATTCCGTAGGTATCCCGTATACAGTGATTGAAGTGTTCATATATGAGTATAACATGGACCATAACAATCACACATTCCGCCATGACCAACCTTTATGAACAAAGGATATGGAGAGTATATGCCTATACACTATTACAAATATGTGCTATGGACATGAGCCAATGATAGTGTTACCACCTGTCCCACTTTGCGAGGGACATTCCCTCTTTGGCCGGTTGTGTCCTGATCAAATATTTTAAACGTGGCAAATGTCCTGGGATTGTAAGACATAATTATGTCCCATATGTAATGTAATAGTTGCATACAATAGTTCTTTCTGTATCTAAATACCTACATGTTACAGGAAACAGGATAAGCAACTAAACTGCTACAAGAATAAGCTTATATTTAGGCAAAAAGGGAAAGTTCTATCCCTTGTACTGACCATGGGTTTGTGTCGGCCTGTAAAATCTGATGTGTGCCCCAAAAATGTCCCACTATGGCCATATGAAAAGTTGGCAACCCTAGCCAAAGAGGGTCAGTCACCAACACAACTACAATGACTGCAAATGCCTATGACATAAATACACAGATTTCATGTAGCAACACTTTATTACATTCTGATGTATTGCCAAAAGGATTCAAGGACTAACATCACCTGCATGCTATACAGGAACCAATTAACAGTGCCTTAATGAATCAGCCTGCAATTACCATAGTATTATTCCACTAAAGGACAGGTGTTCAAATAGGAAAGGAACCCTCACGCACATATCAATTATGTATAAAAGCAGTTCCTACACACTTGCATCTGCTATGCACACCCACCAACATCACCCCCACACCCAAGCAAATTACAATACAAACTGTAATAACATCACAAATCATTCACTCACTGTACGACATCTGCAGAAGCCTTAACATACCTTTTCAGAGACACACTAACATGGCCCTATGTGAAATAGTTGCTGTTATACAATGAAACAGCTGCTGATGTTACAGGGATATCTCTGTCTGTCTCCATATAGCTGTTGAAATACTTCACAAACAAGACATCAAGACCATCTTCCTCGAAAGTAAGTCAAACGGACAATGCCCAAAAGGAGTACTCAGTCATACACCACTGTTGCTATGGTATCGGCTAATGCAGTAGCTGCACAGCTGATGTGCATCTAATTAACTACTTTGGAACACCAATTGGTGGTCAGGATATCACATGCTACCAATATTTAACTAGAAAAGTATGGGTTATCACACATTCAAACCATCTGTATATACCAGCAGAACATTACAAAGAAGATTGAAACACAAACTGAAAAGGATTGAATCAACGACAACTCGGGTTACTAATAAGGTATGTAGAACACTCAGTATGTTTGTGTATTTAGTACCTGTTCTGTAATATTTAAAGTGCACGCAATCCATATAGTGGAAACAGTTACCTTGTAGTGATGTATTGTTGAGCATGGTAACACTTGTAGTATTTATGTGTGTACTGCTGTAGGTCACAAGGCAAACACTGCATACACCACAAGAGATGCTATATAAGGGCTTTGAACACAAATATTCCTCACCAGCTGTTGTCAGTGGCAGGGCTGGTCCAACAAGTATGTGCTATAACAGGGAATAGTGTATGTTGATATATTGTAACAGTAGCCATATGTATGGGTGTATTACTGAGAATAACATGTCGAAGGTTGGCCCACTGTGCAATTATGATTTGCATTGTGGGATATTGTGCCAATAACTGTGTAATGTACAGTATTGTAGGCAGATATGCATTACAAGTTACATAGCATTACTGTTATGTTAGACAAACATTAGTTATGTCTATTGACATTTACAATACACAATAACAGGATACATATGACTTGCAGTCACCCGACAGTTTATCAGCATGATAGCAAAGTAAAATGGAAGAGCTAGTTAACTATCCATGCACATAAGACATGTAATAAGTGCAAAGGTAGGTACTAGGCTGTCTTACCAAGGGTATTTATAAGCCTAGCTAGAGTGTGTTGGCTTTCGCCACCCCCATAGGTTAGTTCCCTGTGCCTCTGAATGGCAGAGCCATTAGTTCTCTGTGCCTCTGTCCAGCAGAGCGATTGCAGTGATCACCAGAGAACATGTCTGTCTCCCATCCACACGTCAAGGTTTCCCTTGAAGAGTGCTAGTGAGGTGCCCTACCTGATGTACATTGGAATCAAGGACAAAATGATTGATTTCAACAATTGGCTAAGCTTCTGGTGTCATTCAAAGGGGATCCAGTATCTGTCTGCTTGGGATGACATGGTCGACAGACCACGATGCTTTGCCACAGATGGCCTGCACCTGTCACCCCTAGGATTCCGGATACTGGCTAAGGCTCTTGCTGCCCCTATAGTGCCTTTCTTAGGCAGAGTTCAAGTAACAAATTCACCACCATAACAGGAACAGGTAAGCAAAAACTGAGGGTAATGCTACTCAATGCTAGATGTCTAAATTTCAAAATGCACTCACTCGAGGCACTCCTTAAAATGGAGAACATCAATATCTGTGCAGTGACTGAGACCTGGTTCAAGGCTCCAGAGAGCACCCCTGCACTACCAGGCTATAACTCATACAACACTTTTCGGCCATCTAACCTGGACCGAAACACCAAAGGTGAAGGTGTGTCCATATTCATTAAGGATATCCACACCTCCAGGCTAGTTGCTCAGCATAATGCATCAGAGGTTATCCAAGTGCAGCTAACTCTTGGCAAAACTGCAATCCAAATTGTAGCTTGCTACAGATCCCCCACCATGCCCCAGGATTCCCACTCCTCTTTTCTTGATGTACTGGAAAATATTAGGGTTCAACCAAACACCCTAATAATGGGAGACTTCAACTACCCCACCATTAACTGGGAAAACTACTCATGTACTAACTCCTTAGTGCAACGCTTTCTGGAATTCATAAGCTCCAATGCCCTAGATCAACTTATCCACACCCCCACCAGGGGCAACAATATCCTAGACCTAGTCATTACCAACATGAGTGGCCAGTGTTCCACACCTGAAGTCAACTCCTCGTTGGTCCAATCCGACCATAAGTTAATCACCCTTGATATCCACATCCCACCCCCACCCCCCATTCATGAAACCACAGTAAGAAATTTTTCCAAAGCCAACTTCATGCTTCTTAAGACAGAAGTAGTGAACTTCATGACACCTATGCAGATGGACAATACAGTTACAACTGCTGAATCCTAAGCAAATTCACTCTATAAGCACCTACATAAGTGCATGGATCATGCTATCCCAAGCAGAACCAAGACGCTATCCTCCAATAAAAGGAAGCCAATCTGGTGGTCCCCTGCCATAAGCAAACTGTACAACAGAAGGAAGAAACTGTTTCAAAAGAGAGTAAAATCCCATGAGTGGAGGAGCTCCCTGGTCAGCCTCAGTAAGAAGCTGAGATCCCTTATAAGATCCTCCAAAGCTAGCTATGAAAAAAAAAATTGCCAATAATTCCAAGGACAACCACAAAGCATTCTATAACTATGTCAAGAATCTCAATGGCAACACCCAGATCTGCTCTGAGTTACAGCACAAAGGCATGAAAATTACAGAACCAACTGATATTGCCAACATCCTGGCAGATAGTTTCAGTGCTACCTGAACCCCCCCCCCCCTCAAAGCTGCACACTCTAAAGCCAATATCACAGCATCCATGGGTCCAGACAACATCACAGGCTGCATTTTACATGAACTTAGGATCGTACTGGCTCCCCACATATGAACCATGTTCAATAACAGCCTTGCATCGGGCTTAGTGCCCCCTGAATGACACACAGCTGTTGTCTGGACCCATGGATGCTGTGATATTGGCTTTAGAGTGTGCAGCTTTGAGGGGGGGGGGGTTCAGGTAGCACTGAAACTATCTGCCAGGATGTTGGCAATATCAGTTGGTTCTGTAATGTTCATTACTTTGTGCTGTAACTCAGAGCAGATCTGGGTGTTGACATCAAGATATTAGACATAGCTATAGAATGCTTTGTGGTTGTTGTTGGAATTAGTGGTGGTTTTGTTTTCATAGCTAGCTTTGGAGGATCTTATAAGGGATCTCACCTTCTTAATGAGGCTGACCAGGGAGCTCCTCCACGCATGGGATTGTACTCTCTTTTGCAACAGTGTCTTCCTCCTGTAGTACAGTTTGTTTATGGCAGGGGATCTCCAGATTGGTTTCCTTAATTAGGAGTATAGCATCTTGGTTCTGTTTGGGATAGCACAATCCATGCACTTGTGTAAGTGCTTATAGAGTGCATTTGTGTAAGATTCAGCAGTTGTAACAGTATTGTCCATCTGCATGGGTGTCATGACGTTCACCACGTCTGTCTTAAGAAGCATGAAGCTGGCTTTGTAGACATATCATACTGTGGTTCCCTTAATGGAAGGTGGGGGTGGGATGTGGATATCAACGGTGTTCAGCTCATGGTCAGATCTGACTAATGAAGAGTTGACTTCAGGTGTGGAATACCAGTCACTCATGTTGGTAATACCTAGGTCTAGGATATTGTTGCCCCTGGTGGGTGTGTGGATATGTTGATCCAGGGCATTGGTGTTTATGAATTCCAGAAAGCGTTGAGCTAATGAGTTGGTACACTAGTAGTTTTCTCAGTTAATGCTGGGGTAGATTCAGTGAGACTATGTGATGAGTGTGGTGTGGTGCGAATGCTTACCTTCTCCACATGATTGTCAGGTTCAGGCTTGGTTGGAGAGAGCTTTACCTCCAGTTTGGCTAGATAAGTGCATCTCTCACAGGTTGTACTGTTGGGTGGTAGGTGGAGAGGGTTGTCTGTGTACATGAGGCCATGTCGACATGGCCTCAAGATGTCCAGATTCATCAGATAGACAGGAGAGAACACTGGCAGTTGACCCTTGGACATACCTGAATATGAAATTAATTTCCACTAGATAAGTGAGGAAAGTAAGTACAAGAGCAACTGTACTCTAAGCAAGTGAGAAAAGTGTGTACAAAACTTGTTTACCTCTAGGTAATGAGGAAGATTGAATGCTATAGTTATTAGTAGCTTACGTAGTGCTTACAAGTTCTGAACCTGTGCTGCGCATGAATAAGCAATCCAGATAGTGTCTTGGATAACATAAACACACTGCCCCCCCCCCCCAACAGGTACACAATCATATATTCATGTACACCACAGGGCCCCTGTACCCACAACTATGCAGGTACAAGCTGCTCTCAGGCTGCATGGGACCTGTCAACATCACAGGTTGTATCATACACATATGGCAAAACAAGATGCTCTCCACGTACACATCATGTAAAACATAGCTCCCTGTCAGGCTGTGTACACACTGAATGGTGCACACCAACAGGTATCACAACCCACAAAGGGGGAGACACCACTGATAATGGGAAGTACTGCACTACTACTCTGCTGAGTCTGGACTGAAAGGCCATGAACCTTGATCAAATAACTGATGTCAGCAGTACAGATGTAGATGACAGTAAGGTTGATTTCACACTGCATATCATAACTTTGCCAGGTAATAGGACATCATCACCCATACTGTGTTCCACCTACACTCGGTATACTAGATGTACATTCCTATGTCACAGGAGTGTTTTGCAACGAGACTGCCGGCAGAACCAACACTACAGAAGGTGTCTGAATAATGCATGCTCATCACACCAGTGGCAGCTGCAGTAAGACAGGGTTAATTAATTTTATTCACCCTCATTGTAGTCCATACCTCACAGACAAACAGAAGGCATCTGCCTATTGAAGTATGAGAATGACTATGACCTAGGAACAATAGCCGACTCAAGAGTATTGTGGACAACATACAGAAGGGGCTTTGTGGGTGAGGTGTGTGTGACATATGGCCACAATCTGACAGCTACATGTTACATTGTCATTCCTATGTTAATAACCCTTTACCCATGAACTACCATCTAGGCAGCGGTCAATATACTGGACACTTGTGTGTAAGGGATTCAGGTGGGCAATTGTCTTTCCTGTGATAGCTACGTCACCACACCTATGAGGTAGTCATATGTGGCAACCCTAATAATGACAGGGTGCCATCCATGAATATAGAGATCATTGTCCAGCCATACACAACACTCAAGTGACCCATATCAGATCACATATTTCTTTTAAGGACTATTGGCCATGTGCAGATGGCCTACACCAGCCTTCCCATTCCCCGTATCCACTATGTAGCATAATGCATACCCTGAATAAATCCATGTCCAATACAGTGATGTTGAACATGCTACACGTACACATCCTGATCTCAAACACATACTTCATGGACATCCACCTTCCACATGCTGGACAGATCCTTGTCCCATACACTTTACATAGTCCTGCCATACTATGCATTCCTGTCTGTCAAAGCTGCACATCACTCCCCTCTCAGACATGGTGTGATGACCGCATGGTAAATGTATCATTAACCATGTGGATCAGTAATGTGGCACTGCTCTACCTGGCCCCAAAGACCCACCTGTCGGCTACTTCAGGTAACCTTTCATCCTAGATTCATATATGGCCCATGGCATATAGCATACTAGTTGACTTTGACTGTACATGCTATAGTTGATATCCATCCCTGTAAATACCATCTGGCTACCCAGTGTCTCATGTGTATCACATGTGCAACACAGGTGATACATGGCAGGATGTTGAGTTGCTGTACAGTGCCGTGTAGATGTATATGGCAGAACACATACATGTAAACCTTATGTGAGCAAGTCTGCAGGGTCACATGTCATGTCTAAGGCAGTGTAATTCTTTATATGTGACATATACACAGCATCAATGTTGACTGCATTAATATGGACACATCCAGCCATGTGCTGATAGTTAGGAACACCAGTACAGGCAAACAGACATGCCCACATCAAGACAACATCCGCATGGAGTATGAGCAATGTAATCAGGTGACACACACACACACACACATATATGGTGATAATATCCACTCACCATTGATTGTCACGTGTGTGACACAAACAAGTCAGTTTCATGTAGATTTGCAAATACAACTATTTAAATGTAATAAATGTGATACACATGTATGTTCAGCTGTATTTCTGCATGTCTCTGTGAGCTACTATGACCTGTCTTCATCATTATGTCTTCCAGGTATGCCGCGTGCAAGGCTACCCCCTTTTACCTGCTTGGAGGATGATGCCCTCATCCCATACCTACTTGACAATCATGATATCCTGTTCAGCCATGTGCCACAGGATGCACAGCAGCGGGATGCCCTGTGGATGGGACTTCACAGGAGGGCTAATGATGTGGGTGGCCACAATCACACATACCAGCAGATGCACAGAAACTGCACAGACCTCATTAGATGGGTGAAACAGAGTGCGAATGCAATCGCCAGAGAACAAGGTTCAACAGGTGGTGGACCACCAACCCAGCCCCCACTCACACATACCAAGGAGCTACTGGCCAACCTGGGGACACCTGCAGAACCACATCCACAAGCCTTAGCCAATATTGTGGAGGTAGATGTCTCTCAACCACTGAGCCTGGAGTTGCCTGGTAAGTCAGTACTGCACCTATAACAACTACATTCCATATAGTTGCATGTGTCACTGTACAATATGTAATGTGACATCATATGCGAGTCATGTATACACACATGTCGCATACTATAGTATGCTACTCTGTGTATGCACACATGTGCATACACCATAGTATAGTCTAATGCACTGGTGTATGTGTTAACATGCACATTGCACCCTGTAGCCATCATACAGCCGTGGATAATGCTCATACAGCTGGGTTACTCCTATTTAGGTACCTCTAGCATTCCACTGCAACAGCAGCCCATTGCAGGTGAGACTGTTATTATTTATCAGGCATCATAATGCACAGCTCTATCTGCCATGTGGCATATACAGGTCGGACCTGCAATGCATCACAATGCCCACCCATGTGCAACACTTGCAAATTATGTGAATCACCTCACCAACATGAATCCTCACCATCTGTCATTGCCAGATGTGTGGACAGCTGTGCATACAATGGTGGAGGTGCTGTTCACTGTAGGGACATGTACTACAGATCAGAACTACACATGTGGGGAATACAAACAGTACTACAAAGTGGGCTGGAGTACGGCCAGCCCATGGGATTCACTGGTGTGGAACATAGCCCTGCTATGAATGTCACACAATGCGATGTGCTATCTTGACATGTCTATGACATCTAGTGGACTGGCTGCAACATTGCCTAAATAACTAACTTGAAAACACATCCCACATACCACCCTTTGTCTTCATATCCCTGAAAACATATCCCACATACCACCCTTTGTCTTCATATCCCTGTCGTCAGTGGAGCATATGACATATATGGGTGTATGTCATATGGGACAACACAGACATGTGAAATAGATACCCGTCACAATAATTTGGCCAACACATGTACACACATGGCCATGGAGGATGGCCAGAGACATGAAGCAACACACACAGTAGACGTAATGTGCTTTTGTGTACAACCTGCCATACAATGGCTACACATGATCCAACTATGGTCTTTGTGTAATGGTTATATTGTTGATGTGGAACCCTAGACATCCTGCAGACCTGTGCACATCTTGTGTAGGCATGACATCTATCCAACACATAAGATGTGTTGAACATGTTGAGGGTGTCACAACATGACAGCAGTCACCTGTACAGTATTCACATCAGCCCACAGATACAGTACATTTCCCTTGCTGGTGTTGGGCATCAATGTCATACTTGCTCCTCATGTGTGCGGTCCACAGATGTCATGTGGGACATGGTGTACTGACATGTTTTCCATGTCTGGCCTAGTTTCCAGGCAGCAGCAACATGGTTGCAGGGTGTCCTGTGTCACAACTTCCACAGCATGGTTCAGTGTGTATACACGTCAGTGTATTGTATCTGAACACTGTCATGGCTATGAACTGTGTCTGTAACTCACACTGTATAGCAATAGAGACGCCTCATGATTCCCTGCAATGGTCATGCACATCAGCTAAATGTGCAGTATATCTATAGGGCAGACATACAACACTGCATTGGCACACCATTACCCCACTGTATATTTGAAAGGACACCATTGTGTTAAACATGTATGCATGTCATTGCACACATCAGCAGATCACATGTCATACTACATGTGATTGTCAAGGTCATTTGCCACACATCAGGCAGGTGTACTGTTAACCTCTGTTGGTCTACCTGGTGTAATACAGGGATGTATGCTAACTACTACTATGATTGTGTAATTTGCATGCTGTCTGCTATGACACATGCATGCTGTTTTGTGCAACCCAGTGATGTATGATAACTACCACTGTTATTGTTTGCGCTGCATGCCATCTGCCGTATCACATGCATGTTGCATGCCTTCTGTCATAGCACATGCAGGGATGTATGATAACTACCACTATTATTGTCTGCGCTGCATACCATCTGCAGTATCACATGCATGTTGCATGCCTTCTGTCATATCACATGCATGTTGGGTGCCATAGCGTGTGTGCGTGTGTGTCTGTGTGAGTGTGTGTCTGTGCGTGTGTGTATGTGTGTGTATGTGCGTGTGTATGTGTGTGTGTGTGTGTGTGTGTGTGTGTGTGTGTGTGTGTCTATTGTATAGATTGTAATGTACAGTTCTTGTCTGCCCTCACATGTGATGTAGGTGTGTTGCCCTCCTGCTGTACATCTGATGTTAGTGTCCCCACAGACTCTAGCAGTGATGATGAACATATGATTGATGCACAGGGAGAGTTGTCAGGGGATGAAACTGTGCCATTGGTTGCCATTCCAGCTATATCCCCCTCAACCCCACACACAGATCCAATGCCTGCACATACCCCATCACTAGTGGCCAAAGAGGAAGGACAGTTGGCACATGGTAGCTTGGAACAGGAATGTGTGGGGGATATGGAAGGTGAGTCTACATACCATGGTGTCAGCCAACTGACTGGTGGTGCCCCACATAGGCATGTGGCCAGTGCTACTCATAGGAGGACCTCTCACCAGCATGTTCCTGCAAGACAGAGCGCAGCAGCTGGTGTCACCAGACGCATGTTTCAGGCTGTAATGGAGGCACAGGCACATGCTGAACGGCACAGCAAAGAGGATCAGAGGCTTCAGAGGGCTGCTGTCCGTTCTTTAAACAACAACATTCAGGCAATGATAAATGCTCAACAGCAGATTACTGAAGCTTTGGATAGATGGTTGGGTGACATGGCTGGAGTCCTTGACCATGGCATGACGATCCGCGAGCATGAGCTGTCTGTGTTGGAACATCTGGTAGGAGTGAGGCATCAGGCACATGGACATAGGCCTGCGACATCACCTGTTTTAGGTCTACGTGTATGAGCTACCTCACATGTCCGCTCCCATAGTGGTGGTGGCAGCAGCAGTGCATCTGGTGCTGTGCTGTCCACACCATGACACAGCAAGCCATGTGCACAATGGCCCGGGACGGTCCCAACAGGGACACTGTTCCAGTGGACAAGTGACATCAGACAGTACCCAATCTGCACCTCTGCCTGGTAGTGCCCATGCAACCCCTGGCAGGCACAGGTCACATGTCCATGGCTGGACACCGTGAAATATAATACCTGGCATGTACAGTCTGCAGCTGTCAATAATACTCCTGTGTAGCCCAGACACATGGCAGAACTGTGTTCATACATACATGCACACACTGGAAACATATGTAGGGCACCACAATACACACACATGCATAACATCCACACACGCCCAATTAGATCAAAGACCCTAACCCACACACATGTTGTCATCCAATAGTGCAGCCTAGACCTCTGGCAAATATTATCACCCTGTGCATATGTTGATGCCTGTGCTGCATCCCTGACATCCACACCATCGGTGCAGGGACATGCTCATATGGTCTGATGCACAGGGTGAACAGACTAGGAAGATAAATGTAGTTTACAATTGTTGAGTACTGTTGACAGGCAGCAGACATACCATGTACTACAGGTGTACAATGCATTTTGTACTGTTGTGTCTTGTGTAACAACAGTAACTGCATGTTAGTCATGATATTCTGCCATCCTCCTTCACGTCTAATTGCACATGCTGGTGGATGTCAGTGTTTGCAGTTAGTGTCCCATATGTCAATGTGGACTACTCACAAGTATGTATGAATATACCAGCATGCACCGTGTAGCTGCCACATAGTGAGAATGTCCCACGTTCCAAACATCTATACTGATTCAAGAGCATGATAGCTGTGTATTAAGCTACTGTGGCTACAGATGTGACATCCATAAAGGGTGACATCACAGGTACAGTTACATGTAGTGGTGAGGTAAGAGAGCGGTCTAGCTGATTGCAAGGGTAGAGGCCAGTGGGAAGTGTGATGCCTCATTGGGAATCAGTAATACACGTTTCCATGACAGGATGCCAACACACAACTGCACCCACACACTCAGGTATTGACACACATGTATTCAGTGACACAGTAACATGCCTACACACTCATGGATTCACCGACACAGTAACACACACTCGCACACAGTTGCTACTGGTGAGGTGAGGACCCCTGCCTATGTGCAATTCATCATTGCAGTACTGTGCACCTACATGATGTGCCACAGAGAATACACATGTACAGGTAGTCAATATGGCCTAAGATCGGGGACATCAACACGGATAGTAGAATGCATCACCTGGATGGGGGCAGGGGTCTTATCAGTTCAGTATGATAACATACATCCTCACTCCAGGGACCAGACAGCCATACATACACACTCACACACACACACTGTGGCATTCAATACTGAATACACCTATGTCACGCACATACAGATACCTCACATGTGTGATATACACGTGCCTGCCGATGTCCTGCTTTCTACATTGCAGTCTGTACAGATGTGTACACTAGTGTACAGGAGAGTGAGTAACAAATGAGATGTATTCCCCACCATACGTGACATATATGGACACACATGCAACCACACATGCCAGTACTGTGAATCAAAGACCTGCCTAGCTCATGATATGTATGACAGACTTACAGCAGTATTGCACATGTTACAAACTGTACGGACACTTCCTTTGGCAACAGTGCTGATATATGCACACGGGACGTTCTAACTGTTAACAGGTGTCAAGTTATTTACCATCGCAGTCACCATGACTGCTGTCTAAGTTGTGTGTTATGTCCTTCAGTTAACAAAACCCTTGCTTAACGGTTACACAGGTTATTGTAGAACCATTTGTGACACAACTGTGAGCAGTCCTCGGCAAACATCCATCTGCAGAGATGCCCCACCACTTAGTTATTTCCACACATCTGTCCATACCTGAGGTACATATTTTCATACAATCAGCATATCACCATATACAGTTGGCAATGGTGAGGCTGCATTGCAACTGTATAATGTACTAGGATACATGTCATCTGCATACATCAGCAACTGCACACTCATGTTATCTGAATGCACAACACTACATGTACATGTGTGTAGGTCCTACAATCCTGTAATTTGGGCATGTTTATAGGCATTGCAATTGGTGGGCATGTGTGATAACATACATGACACATGGACTGTTGTATGATATGATAGGTGTAATGGGTGACCGGTACAGAGGGAATGTTACATCTGTCAACATTGATATCACACCTTATGTACTGTTAGCATTCAGCAGCCATGGACCTACATTCCATGTGCATGTGTGTAATGGCTGTAGCCACCTGTTTGCACAAAAGACAACAACAGCTATGCTATTTACATGTATTTTGTGTGTGTGTGTGTGTGTGTGTGTGTGTGTGTGTGTGTGTGTGTCTGTGTCATGTACATACCCAGGGCAGGTACATGTATGTCATATCCATACATGAGGGTGTGTACTGATGTATAGCTACAGTCATGCTGGAAAGTACAGAGGGCCCCTGATATGTGTACAGCTGACCTGGTTACAGACAGTGGTATCATTGCATTGCATAACACATGATGCAACTGTGTCAGTACGTGGGTACTCTCTACAGTTGATGTAGAGCTTGGTACAGTCCACTAGTCAAGGGTCATATGGTGGTGTACTCTTATATGTCCTTCAACATGTATGGATGCATGTTGGTGGTCCGAGGGCATGGTGGTGTCTGAGATTTACATCCTAGAATGCAGCATGTGACACTGTGTCCTGCACATGACTCATCTGTGATGCCTTTCACGGGGGTACCAGTCTGTACATGTGAGTGGCCTTTATGTATGTGGGGACACCACCACCTGGAGCGGGCCGTACCTGTGTTATTATCCACATGTCTGGTTCTGAGGTATATGGTGGTAGTGTTATTGTGCACTACAGAGCCATCAGCCAGGTGTTCCTCACTGCACAGATGTCAGTACTCCCCACTGTTGGATCTACAGTGATCAGCTGTGATTATGGATGCCACACATCTAGCACTGGTTAGCATAAGAAAACAATGCAGTTGTCCTTTAGGTGTCAGGGTGTTATCCTGTGTTTAGGACATTTGCCTTGGAATGGCACTGTATGGGTGGATGTGACTTGGGTATTATCCCCACTCCGTTGAATCATGGATGCATGTGATATGTGTCAAAGGCCTGTCTACTGTCAGCCATGTCATCCCAGACCGACAAACACTGGACAACCTCATACTTACAGCAGGACATTGGCTCATTGTGTTGTTCAAGCAGTTGCCACCTCTAGCAAGGCTCATTGTGTTGGTCAAGCAGTTTCCACTCCTAGAAAGACATCACTGTGAGTGGTGATATTGTGCTTGGTATAGGATGGTACATCTAAGGTGATGGACAGCAGCAGACACTGTGTAAAAGGCCGGTGTCAAATAGATGTAGAGCAGCGTTCCTGCTAACAATGACAACTACTAACACCAGAGCCCATTACAATATGTTTTTTTACATTTACCTGTAATAGCATGGCCACTGTGGCCTTCCGTGTTTAGAATCAGAGTGCATCCCAGTCAGCCATGTGCTACTAAGTGTATGACCAGCCCAGTATAACCTTGTGTAGATGGACACATAGGGGATTCCAAACAGCCCTGTGCTACTAAGTGTGTGAGCATGCCCAGCGACACCTTGTGTCAGTTATGTGCCTCTGTGTATGGGCATTGCCATTGTAACCCTGTATAGTGGTAGTAGTCGTCCATTCCATAGATGGGCATACTCCAGGTCAGGATGGGTTCCTACTTTAAACACACAGGTTCACAGGTATGTACATCTTAACTCCCAGCATCCCTGTTGATGTCAACATTCATAGAAGGTCATAATGACAGCCTTGAAATGTGTAGTCTGTGTGGCGCGACTTGTAAGTATGTAGTATTGTAATAGTGATCTGTAAATAGGCAGGTGTTCCGTTCCCACCACTGGCGTGTGTGTGTCTGTGTGTGTGTGTGTGTGTGTGTGTGTGTGTGTATGTCTGTCCCTGTTTACAAAAGGACTGTAAATTGCTTTTAGACTACTCACACTCCTTACATTTCTTATACCCACCTTTGGCAAGGCTAATGATGTAACCCACCTACAAATACACCTCTGGGAGTGCTGTGTCCCAATAATCTTGGTAGTGCATTCTGTAATTGCGTAATGCTGTAGTGTAATAAAGTAGTTAGGTTGGTGTTCTAATCCCAGACTTGCCATGTGTGCGTGTGTGTGTGTGTGTGTGTGTGTGTGTGTGTGTGTGTGTGTGTCCCCGTTTGCCTGAGGACCGAGTAATGCTTTTATACTGCTCACACTCCTTACATTTCTTATACCCACCTTTGGCAAGGCTGATGATGTCACCCACCTACAAATACACCTCTGGGAGTGCTGTGTCCCAGTAATCTTGGTAGCGAGTTCTGTAACTGCGTAATGCTGTAGTGTAATAAAGTAGTTAGGTTGGTGGTCTAATCCAAGACTTGCCATATGTGTGTGTGTGTGTGTGTGTGTGTGTGTGTGTGTGTGTGTGTGTGTGTGTGTGTGTGTTTGTGTGTGTGTGTGTTTGTCCCCGTCTGCATGAGGACTGAGTAATGCTTTTAGACTGCTCACACTCCATACATTTCTTATACCCACCTTTGGCAAGGCTGATGATGTCACCCACCTACAAATACACCTTTGGGAGTGCTGTGTCCCAGTAATCTCGGTAGTGCATTCTGTAACTGCATAATGCTGTAGTGTAATAATGTAAATAGGTCGGTGTTCTAATCCCAGACATGCCAAGTGTGTGTGTGTGTGTGTGTGTGTGTGTGTGTGAGTGTGTGTGTATGTGTGTGTGTCTGCCTGCGTGAGACAAGTACAATGCTTTGTAGTATTCACCGTAGCGCATGCCCTAAGCGCATATTGCTGCAGTGTGATGTGGTAGGGGTTTGTATACGGGACATGGCAAGTGTGTGTTTGTCTGTCAGAGCCTGTGTAGAGGTGGCCGTGTCTTACCATTGGACATGTTTAGAAGCAGATTTTTCTAGTTTTCCTATATGGTATTTGTCTTATGACACATTGGCCACGTCATGAGGAGTACAGCTGTTAGTCAGCCACAGGACTGTGTTGGCAAGCCATACCCATACATCTGGCAAAAGGCCTGGTGAGCAAAGTATGCAGCCCTACTAGTACCTGGTATATGTCCCGCACTCATGTGCCATGCCCAAACAAATTTGCCTAGGATATAGGTTCATAGGTTCATAGGTTCATACTAGGCTATCTGCCCCGGGGCAATTATAAGCCTAGCCCGATTCTGTATGGCTTACGCCACCCCTTGATTTGAGTATATTGTGCCCTTTTTAAGGTTTAGTTTACTGTGCCTCTGTCTAATAGTGACACGGGAGTAATCCCTAGGACAAACCTATGATCCCCCATCCACCTATCGAGATTCTTGAAGAGATTCTGTGAGGTGCTCTGCCTCACATGAACTGGAATTTTATTCCAGAGCGAAGGGAGCCTCTGGGTTATGAACCTGTCCCTCCAGCAAGTTCTATTTATTTCTGTGCTGAGGTTCAAGTCCCTCGAGCGTGTGGCTCGAAGGGATTTAGATTTACTGAGGTGGAGCATGTCCATTAATTCTGGATTTGACATAGCTTTGTATGTCAGGCATAGATCGCCTCGAAGTAGGCGGTATGCAACTGAGTAGAGCTGGAGTTTTTTTAACCGAGCAGCATATGGCATCTGTTTGAGACCCTTGATTTTCTTGGTGAGATACTTTTGGGGTCTTTCTAATTGCTGCAGGTGTCGGGTAAGGTACATACCAAAAGGGGCATTGTATTCTATGATGGGCCTGATGAGGGATGAATAAAGGGGCACGATTACCTCTCTTGATCTAGATGTGAAACCCTTCGTGATGAGGTGGGCTATGTAGAAGGTCTTTCTAACCACTTTGGCAATGTGGTTTTCAAAGGAGAGATTGCTATCAACTTGGGCCCCCAGGTCCCTAATAACTTTCTCTGTACTTAATGGGTTTCCGCCTATGTGGTAATTTGTGGGCACATTGTTTTTGCCAAAGAGTATGACTACACATTTTTTTTAATTTAGATTTAAACCAAGATGCTAGCACCAGTTATCTGTCTCTGTGAGACCTGTTTGAAGGATGTTTGTGTCAGCTGGAGAGTCGATTATGGCACCCAGTTTGCAGTCATCTGCGAACTTGGTGAGCCATAGTCCTCCCACGTTTGCCTGTACCTCGGAAAAGTATATACCAAACAAGAGTGGTCCCAGGACAGAACCCTGTGGGATGCCACTTGTGACCGGTTTCGAGTCTGACATGGCTCCAGCAACTCTCACTCTTTGGGTTCTGTCTTTGAGCCAGTTTGCGACCCATCTTGTGACATAGGGGTTTATATTTAAGCTGGATAGCTTATCTATGATGCCCGAGTAAGGTATTGTGTCAAATGTCTTTGCAAGGTCCAGATAGGCTGTGTGGACTACCTTCCCTTCATCTATGGCTTTGGTGACTGTTTCGAAGAAGTCAGCCAGGTTCAAAAGACAGGATCTGCCCTTGACAAAGCCGAACTGGGTAGGATCTAGTGTCTGTAGGTCCCCAATGTCTTTGTTTATGAGCTCCATGATGATCCTCTCCATAGCCTTGCAGACTTAGCTAGTCAGGCTTATGGGACGATAGTTTCTAGGGTCCGTAGAGGCTCCACCTTTGTGGAGTGGGACCACTGTTGATGTACACCATTCTGTGGGCACATATCCTGTAGTGAGGCTGAGATTGTATAGCTGTTTTATTTGAGGGATTAGTTCCTCTTGGAGTTCATGTAGGACGCAACCTGGGACGCCATCTGGTCCCATGAAAGCAGTGTTTTTTGCTTTGGAGAGGGCAGCCTTCACCTGAGCATCAGAGATGTTTGGGTGGCAGCCCTCTGCCGGAATAGATACTTGCTCTTTTGGTGGGGGGGGTGGACAAGTTTGCACTGAACCTGTCTGCCAGGATATTGGCGATGTCTGTGGGTTCAGTGTATTTTTTGTCTTTTAGAATCAACTCAGAACAAGTCTGGGAGTTGCATCCCAAGTTCCTAACATAACTGAAAAAAGCCTTATGATTGTCTTTGGTGTCCTGTGAAATTTTTCTCTCGAAGCTGGCCTTGGAGGATTTTATGAGGGGATCATAATTTTTTGCTAGTACTGATCAGAGATGCCTTCCCTATTAGGGATTTTGCTCTATCATGTAGTAGCTTCCTCCTTCTGCTGTACAGTTTATTTATGGCAGGGGTCCACCAGACTGGACGCCTGCCTTTGGATGATTGGGTCTTGGTTTTGTTTGGGATAGCATGATCCATGCATTCCTGGAGATGTCCGTAGAATGTGTTTATATAGGATTCTGCAGTTTGGACCGTAGTTTCCACTGGCCCTAAGGCCTTGAAGGATTCCACTTTGGTTTTGAGAAGTGAGAAGTTTGCTTTTGAGAAGTTTTTCACTGTGGTTTTCTGGGCTGGGGGTGGGGTCGTGATGTGGACATCCAGTGAAATTAATTTATGGTCTAATCTTACCAATGAGGGATATACTTCTGGTGTGGAGCATAGAGTCCCCATGTTGGTAATGATCAGGTCTAGTATGTTGTCCCCTCTTGTGGGAGTGGTGACCAATTGTTCCATAGCATTTGAGTTAATAAATTCCAGGAACCTTTGGGCTAAGGTGCTGGGGCTTGAGTAGTGCTCCCAGTCAATGTTTGGGTAGTTGAAGTCACCCAATATAATGGTGTTCGGAGAGATCTTCATGTTCTCCAATGTTTTCAGGAAAGCCGAGTGGGATTCCTGACTTTGAGAGGGTGGTCTGTAGGATGCTATAAACTGAAAAGCAGTCTTGCCCACTGTTAGTTGCACATGGATGGTCTCCAATACTTTGTGCAATGCCACTAACCTGGAGGTGTGGATATCCTTGATAAATATGGAAACTCCCCCTCCTTTTGTGGTTCGGTCCGGGTTTTGGGGCCAAAAAGCATGATATGAGGTATAGCCTGGTAGTTCTGGGGTGCACTCTGGAGCCTTGAACCAGGTTTCTGTCACTGCACAGATATCGATGTTCTCCATACTGAGGAGAGCTTCGAGTGTGTGCATCTTGAGGTTAAGACTTCTGGTGTTAAGCAGCATTACCCTTAGTTTCTTGTTCGTTGTGCTGTCTATGGGGGTGGGTTTGATTTTTGAGCCTTGCCTAAAAAAGGCACTATGGGGGTGGCAAGAGCCTTTGCCAATATCCGAAAGCCCAGTCGTGATAGGTGCAAGCCATCCCTAGCGAAGAAACGTTGCTTGTCGAGCATGTCATCCCAGGCTGACAGCCTCTGGATCCCCTTTGAATTACACCAAAATTTTAGCCAATTGTTAAAATCGATCATTTTGTCTTTGTACTGTGGCATCATTCTAGGTGAGCGTAAGATGCTGCTCAAGGTCAGGATCATACCAGCCTGGGCTACATGATCAGAGAGCTCCTCTATGTCTCTTTTCATGTGGTCCAGGGAGGTACATCTCAGGTCAATCACACCAGCATGTACAATGACTGAGTCATATTTGTATTTGCTTTGGAGTGACCTGAGTGCTTGCATTATGTGACGGATCCTAGCACCCAACAGGCAGCTCACCGTGACCTTCTCTTTATTCAGCCTGGTGAGCGGGACGTCAGTGTGTCTGACAATAGAGTCACCTATTACAAGAGTATCAGGTGTGTTATTCAGCCTTAAAGGCTGTGGCTGCTTGGCACACTGACTTTGTGGGCTATGTGTTGTGCGTGGTTTGTTTTGAGGTAGCGTTTGCTTGGATGTCTGCTTTGGAGGTCTCTGTTGCTTAGGTAGATTTTTATTTAGAGCCTCCAAGCATGTTTTTGTGTATTTATGTGTTTGGTTCCCTGATGTGGTGGGACTATGTGATACTGGAATTGTGTTGTGTGAGGTTACCTTCTCCTGACTGGTTACACCAGTTTTGAGATGAGAGAGCTCAGCCTCCAGTTTGGCTAAATAGTTGCATCTCTCACATATATTTGAACCTGTTTGGAGGAGGAGAGGGTTGTCCGTGTACATGAGACAGTTGTAACATTGCCTCAAAATTCCCAGATTCACCAGCTGGACTGGAGAGGAAACCATTGACTGACCTTTGGACATGCTAGAGTAATACAGGGAAACTGAATTTAAGACGGACCAATAGAGGACAGGGTAATCGTAGAGAGTATAAGAGTAAGTAGTGCTTATGGTTTAATAGTGCTAACTTGTAGGATTACTTAATTGGACAAGTGAAGGGCCTTAGAATGAGAATATGGTGTTTAAATTGAGAGATAGAGCAGTTCTAAGGGGAAAAGTGAAGAGCAGACTTTGTGGAGCCAGGAATAGTTTAAACCCAAATAGGCGGCACTGCCCACTGTTTCGCTATGCACAAAAACGTGCAAAAACGCTCAAAAGAGGGTTTTAAGAGAGGAAGATGAAGGAGTTTGGAATTGACCCAAAATGGCCAATAAAACTACAGTTTCAATTCAGTAACCACTCCCACAAGGGCAGGCAGGCTGCTCAATGTTTTTCACTGCCAGTGATCAACAGAGAGACTTCCCTTTAGCCCAAGCAAAAAATGGCCTCCAAGAAACTTACACAGTTCAAGAACAGCAAGCCTGTAACTGAACTTTTTTAAATCTCAGAAAAGTGGGAAAAAAGCAAGATTTTTTTTTTTTTTTTTTTTTTTTCAGAGATAGCAGAGGTTCACAAGTATCAACAAGTTATAACAGTGCAGTAAATGACCCCACACAAGAATTCTAGGCCAAAGACAGATAAAATGCTATGTTGCTAGTACCATGCACATTGATGACAGATAGTAGGCATGGTGTGAATGCTGTTGCCTGCAGAGGACATGACACCCTTTAAGTGGAACAATAGGCACATATATGCAGACATTGTGCCTTCACTATGTTCCACACTGGATGCCTGCAACATATGTGGTGCCATCAGATGTGGTCCACAGAGGCCAGACAATGCTGTACATATGGGCTTTGTATGAGCCCATGCCACTGACACCACGGAATACCTGTATCATACTATCCATGCAGGTGCAGGGTCAACCTGCTCACTATAAGCAGGTTTCGCCACACCAGGCCAGTATTGGCATATCGCGGGATAACAGGCTGTGTACACAACACGTGTCTGCCAAACCAGGTACACCTGTATATGTCACTGTACAGTATTGTGGGACATGCACATCCCAGACAATGTCCATGTGAAGACCTATCAAACACAGACATGGCATGCATTGCAAAGCTATGGCCATACACATTGGTAACCAGGATATCAGGCCAGATAGTGCAGTACTCATCTGTGTGGGACATTGCAGGCACTACACCCCTGCACTGCACACTATTGTCGGGTGACACAATGCCAAGGATTACCCCTCACCCAGCCTTGTACAGCCATCTTGCACAGCCAACCACTACACACCCATGAAGCAATGCATACCTGCATGCCAGTACTGGCACCCTGTGTCTGCATGTGGGTTGTGATGCTCCCAACCACAGTCACTCCCAGTATAACCCTGGTTGGCATACCAACAGGTGTCAAGCACTTTCACATGCCCTAGCCCATATAACCTCCAGATACTCCCTGTGGTGCATGTGGTCCTGTGCATTACTGCAGTCTGGCAAACAAAGTAGTTATGTTGTGTATTTGTGGCCCTGGCAAAGGTGTCAATGCGTGTCCACTCGAGAGTGTAGTTGCGGTGACAATGGCATCCATTCATGTGGACAGCCATGTGTGCCACACCTAATGTATGTCTACTATATCTCGGTTACGGATGTCACATACCTACTCACATACATATTCTTACAGCACAGTAACATGTCGCCTTTGTGACACATGTAGTAATGTCATACACATGTAATAGTAATGAGTAGTCAGTCAGGGGTTTGACCCCTGTACTGTTCGACGTGTGGCAGATGATGCTTATGGTTAATTCTCCAAGCCCTTCCCTGGTGTACTTTGCCTGTCCCACCCACACACTCTCTGGTGGATGTGAAGGAGTACACCTGCAAAGCAGCAGCATGTGTATTGTAAGTGATGGACATGGTCAGGTGACGGCATCTGCACCTATTGCAGTCCTCCTCTAACTGTTTGCATGTGATACAGCTGTGATGGTATTCCCATAGCCATCTGCATGATAAACACAGTACACCATCTAGGGAAACATGTTATTTGGCCATGACAGTCACTGTGAGTGGTACCTGGATGTGATGTTCTGACATGGCATCACAGATGATATCTGGATGTACCTCAATCATTTTCCACAGTGGGAAATAGCCTAAAGACAGGAGGGTGATGTGCCACACATGACTACAGCATGTAAGTGTAGCTATGCTGCATTGAGACTACTGCCTGTTTAACATGTGTGTGGTAATGGCTATTCTGCATGTTATAATTCAGACATGACAGTACTCTGTTCATGAGGCGCCCCCAACTGTAGGGCCATCTGTGAATTGGTCAGTGTGTGCAACCATTTCTTTCCTGTGTTACACACTGAACACACATCTGTGCACAGCAGAAGCATGGTGTGAGGATTGCAGACAGTACTTGATGATAGGGATATGTTACTGCCATCATATTCCTGACTGGACATGTGTCACATGAAACAGTGGTATGACAGACACTGTGTGGGGTTCCCAGTGACAAGCCAATAATGGGCAACTTTTCATATCTGCGGTCACACGTCTACTACACATTGTACAGATGGCAAGCAGTATATATGCATGTGTTGTGCTCCTTCTGCAAATGTATAGCATCTGTTGTGTTGGGCTCCTGGTGATATCTCTGCATACTGTCGCAGGTAATCCTGTATGCTGTTGTCTATCACTAAGCCATATGTGGGTTTAAAATGCAACACCATAGGCTGAATGGGTTGGGAGGTCCCGGCAGAACCTCCTGTCCTACTTCAGCTGACCATGGCACCAGGCACTAGCACATCTGAGGCCCAGCCATAGACATCAACCTCTGTTGGCTCTGCACCAACTTCTGGTGGTACCACCACTAAGGTTGGAGCATGTCCACCCTGGGAGCGGGACCAGACAGGTACATGTCTGCTGTTGTGCTGTCCCGGACGTGTTGGTTGGTGGCTCCCTAAGGGGTTCCAAAGCCAGATATGCCAGCTCAAGGGCGGAGTGTCACATTTACAGGGTGATGCTGCCCATCCTGGATAGCCCCCAGCACTGCCTCCTTTGCAGCTGTGTAGGTGCAGTGGCAGTTGTACATGGCTGGGGACCTCCGTCCCACTTTTCCCATGGGCTTGTGAATGCCGAACACCTATCCCCGTCCGAGGTGTATCCCCCCCACATGTGTCATATACCAACCCTGTATGCTGTCTTTTCTGTGATCCTACCTATCCTCCATGGCCATACCTACACTCCTTCCCCAACATCTGACCCTCACCTATGGAAACATAAGGCCAATCGGCTCCTAAGACAACATCTGCTCTATACATAGCTGTCCATTACACACACACACGTGCCCACTGGACACATGAAACCCTTGTAATATGCATCACAACATACTCCTGTTATCCTCACCCCTGTCCCTCAGGCACACGATCCTGGTATGCACATCACTCCTACATGGTCCAGGTACACGTGATGAGGATAACCCCATTGCACACACAACACTACTGGTCCCTCTATTGTTACCCCATTTACCTTTATCATGATGATGATGTTGCACACAGCACCTTGCAAGAGTACTGTTCACACATAATGATTGGACAGGTACTGTTGTGTTAATGTACATTACATGCACAGAGTGATGTATACGGCCAATGTACAACTATTTGCGTGTATGACTGATGCATGTCTGTCTGAGAGACTTGTGATCACATAGAACAACACCACTGCATAATACAGGCGTCGCTGGTGTTTACCATTTCATTCGTTTGTAATGCTTTGTTACCACATGGTATGTTCCTGATACATCTGTATATATGTATGTGCCTATATGCTGGACATAAACACTCACATATACATCTACATGATGTGATACATTCCTATACTGTTGAATGACTGCGCTGTATGATATGTTTGTGGTACTGTCCATTGTCTGTATATCTGCCATGGCGTATTGGTAATACACTTTAGCTGTGTGCGCAGGGTCCTGGTTCTGACCCTTGCAAAGGATGTTTATTTGGTTGCAGGGCAGAACAAGCCCATTGGATATGGAGGGAGTAAGGCACATTAAAACAGTTGGGAGCGGGTGTACATGGGTTTGCATGGTGTTAAGCACTGCTGACCTCTGGTTACAGCCTCTTACACTCGGTTAGCCTCTGCATTGTTTTACCAGTGCAATACTCGCATACTGGTAGCCAAACATGCTTACACCCGCTCGCTCCCACACTTGCAAATGCACCGACATTGGTGCTTGCATCTGTCACTCACACCCCTGGGTGGGAGCGAGGACCACAATATTACCTTGTGATGCCTATTACATCGGACTACATAACTACAGTATTGGGAATGGCTGCCCATTAGGCGACGACATTGCATTCGACTGTACAGAATCAGTGGTCTGTCCAATCAATCAGTCATATTATTTTATGTGTTCTTCATACAATCTGTTCCCACCTTGTGATGCCTATCACATCGGACTACATGACTACACAGTATCGGGAATGGCTGCCCATTAGGTGATGGCATGGCATTCAACTGTACGGAATCAGTGGCCGGTACAGTGAATTAATCATATTATTTGTGTGTTCCTCATACAATCTGCTCCCATCTGGCTGATACATGGGAAACGAGATTCTTCAATACAGACAAGTAGTTGGGTTGTGGGAGCTACATCCGTCAGCTGAGTCATGCTACTGCATACCTATTATAGCTTTGCCACCTTTTCAATTGGCCAAGGTGGGACTTTAGGGTTACCACCTGTCCCACTTTGCGAGGGACAGTCCCTCTTTAGGCAGTTGTGTCATGCAAAAATAATCAAGACATAGCAAATGTCCTGATTACAGGACATTATTATATTCTACGTTTCATTAATAGTTGTATAAAACAGTTATTTTATATATGAAACTTCTATATGTTATGTGAAGTAGCATAAACAATTCAAATGTTACTAGATTAAGCTTTTATTTGTGCAAATTAGTATAATTATGTAATATGCATGGCTGTAGGTATGTTTTGTACTGGAAAGTCTGACATTTCTACAGAACATGTCCCACTTTGGCCATTTGGAAAGGAGGCAACCCTATAGGACATAGGACCTGTATGTAGAGATGTCAGACTTTGCAGGGCAACACATACCCACAGCCAGTAGAAAGGAGAGTACTTCATTGTTTTGCCTAAATAAAAGGTTATTCTTGTAGCATTATAGCTGCTCATACTGTTTCTTATAACATTTAGGTGTTTCAGGTACAAAATAATTGTTTTATGCAACTACTACAGACAATATAGGAAATCTTTGCCCTAAATCACAGGACATTTGCCATAATTACATTTATTTTGCAGGACACAAGTGCCCAAAGGGGAGTGTCCCTCGCAAAGGTGGAGA
This sequence comes from Protopterus annectens, assembly GCF_019279795.1. NCBI lineage: Eukaryota > Metazoa > Chordata > Ceratodontiformes > Protopteridae > Protopterus > Protopterus annectens. The sequence goes on from NC_056744.1 coordinate 234,696,926, forward strand.
GGTGGTAACCCCAACCCTATTATTCTATCATCTTTCGAAGGAAGTCGGCGGAACATGTGCTTTCTCTCACTAGCAGACCTCTCATATGAATGGGGAAGAATGAACACTGAATCAGGGACACTGCATAACAACCTCAGGGACACATTTAGAAGGTTGGTGCTATTAATCTGACACATTGATGGACCCAGAGCACATATAGGTTTCATAGGTTTCATAGGTTTATACTAGGCTATCTGCCCTAAGGCATTTATAAGCCTAGCCCAAAGTTTTGTGGCTTACGCCACCCCTTATGTTAAAAAATACTGTGCCCATTAGTTTGTTGTGCCTCTGTCCAGCAGTGACACAGAGATGATTCAGGTAAACCTATGATCTCCCATCCACCGGTCAAGATTTCTCTTGAACAGAGCCAGCGAGGTGCTCTGCCTTACATGGACTGGGATTCTATTCCACAGCATAGGGAGTCTCTGGGTGACAAATCTATCCCTCCAGCATGTCCTATTTATATCCGTGCTAAGGTTTAAGTCGCTTGCTCTAGTGGATCTGGTAGATTTGGTTTTTTTGAGGTGGAGCATGTCCATTAATTCTGGGTTGGACATGGCCTTGTATGTCAGGCACAGGTCACCTCTGAGCAGGCGGTATGCGACTGAATAGAGCTGGAGTTTCTTCAGTCTGGCAGCATATGACAGATTTTGGAGTCCCTTTATCCTTTTGGTGAGGAACTTTTGGGGTCTCTCCAATTGCTGCAGGTGTTGGGTGAGATACATCCCAAATGGGGCATTGTACTCGATCATTAGTCTGATAAGTGAAGAGTACAGGGGAACAATGACCTCACTTGATCTGGATGTGAATCCCTTCATGATCAGGTGGGCAATGTAGAAGGTCTTTCTAACCACTTTAGCAATGTGAGTGTCAAAAGAAAGGCCACTGTCAACCTGGGTCCCCAGGTCCCTGATAACCTCTTCTGTGCTTAATGGATTGCCACCTATATGGTAGCTTGGGTTTACCTTGTTTTCCCGAAGGGTATGACTATACATTTTTGGCATTTAACTTCAGGCCATGGCTCTGGCACCAGTTATCAGTTTCTGTGAGACCCCTCTGAAGGATATCTGTGTCCGATGTACTTTCCACTATGGCGCCCAGTTTGCAGTCATCTGCAAACTTTGTCAGCCATAGTCCTCCTATGTTTGCCTGTACTTCTGAGAAGTAGATGCCGAACAACAGGGGGCCAAGGACTGAGCCCTGTGGGACCCCACTTGTGACTGGCTTGGAGTCTGACATGGCGCCAGCAACTCTAACCCTGTGGGTTCTGTCCTTTAGCCAGTTTGCAACCCATCTTGTGACATATGGGTTTACATTTAAGCTGGTAAGTTTCTCTATAATACCCGAGTGGGGCATTGTGTCAAAAGCTTTTGCAAGGTCAAGGTAGGCTGTATGGACTGCCTTTCCCTCATTAATGGCCTTGGTGACTGTTTCGAAGAAGTCGACCAAGTTCAAAAGGCATGATCTGCCCTTGACAAAGCCAAACTGGGTCGGGTCCAATGTCTGCAAGTCCCCTATGTCTTTGTTTATGAGTTCCATTATGATCCTCTCCATAGCTTTGCAGACCAGGCTTGTTAAGCTTATGGGGTGGTAATTTCCAGGGTCCATAGAGGTACCGCCTTTGTGGAGTGGGACCACAGTTGCCGTACGCCACTCCTTGGGCACGTATCCTGTGGTAAGGCTAACATTAAACAGCTGCCTTATATGCGGGTTTAGTTCCTCGTTTAGTTCATGTAGCACACAGCCGGGGACACCATCCGGTCCCATCGATGCTGTGTTTTTAGCTTTAGAGAGAGCAGCTTTCACCTGCGCATTAGAGATGTCTTGGAGGCTACACTCCGCTGGGATAGTTATCTCTCCTTTTGGGGGGGAGAGGGGGGTGAAGTTTGCACTGAACCTGTCTGCCAGTATGTTGGCAATGTCTGTGGGTTCAGTGAT
>NC_056744.1:234703902-234858902 GCF_019279795.1 Protopterus annectens
TACTTTTTATTTTGGTGTTCGCAAAACTGTCTTGCATGCTTTGCATACATTTCACTATCCACGGACACTGACAGGAGTGATTACTATTAGAGGCAGGCTGTACTAGTCAGCAATTTAGGTTGCGCGTATACAGCTGACATGTTCACGCCTCCGTGCCGCACTTGTACACACTCCCTGCACTCGCGCACGTTTCCTATGCATGTGGCCGTTACAGCAGCGTATCTTCATTAATATGCATCTGGTGCTGCTGCGTCATCTCTACACCACACGGTTGGCGCAAGGCTAATGCCGTCCTTGTGCTGAGCTTCATGAATCCTGGGGACCATCTTGTTTTTATTCTGTTCTTACTTTAGAACTTTCTCTCTTTTTAGGTCTGATGATATCAACAAATATGTATGTATGTATGTATTTATGTATGCATGTATGTGGTCCCGCAAATGCAGACCTGTGTATAGCATAGAATCGCTTTCTAGGAAGCCCATACCTCCTTTGGGCTGAGGGTTTTAACATCAAGCTGTGCACTTTATCTCTCTCTCTCTCTCTTTCTCTCTGCCCTCCAACTGATTCATTGCTGTTTTAGAGAAGTCCATTACATGAAAGCTAATAAGTTAGAACACAAAGATCAAATTGATTTATAGTTTGAATTTTATTCCTTGTTGCTAAGGCAGTTTTCAATATTAATTGTAATCTTCTAATATATTACTTACTAGGCTTTGGTCTCATTGGTTCATGCTTTTTAGCAGACTCTTAGTCTGTTTACAAATACTTATACACACCGTCCTGTTCAAGTTCTTTTACATTACATTCTTGTCCCAAGTTGATATTTTTGTGGTGTTGCAGCTTTCCTGTTATACATATTGCTGTCTTAAATTTATCAAGACTAAACTTAATTTATTTATTTATTTATATAGGTTAGTCCCCCCCACTATTGCATTGGCCATGCATTTCAAACTGTCGTAACTCCTCCTACTGAAACTTGCACTGCTGACTCTTCATCCTCAGGACTGCACTGATGATGACTTCATAATAATAATAATGATGCCACACTGAAATGGATGTCAGTGAAAGAGCTACATAATCTGGTGTACATTATCACCTGAGAGAACACTATACATCAGTAGTTAACAATTCATCTCCCAATAGTTAAAAATTATTTTCAATGCAGCATGAAGTACTGACAGGTAATAAATAGGCCTGATCCAGGCAATACCTTTGAATTACGCTACACTTAAATGTGTTGGTACAGTTATAATTATGCCTTTTGCCAATAACCATATAGGTAGCAATTGTCATTTAGACATCAGAGTGCAACTATGACAAACAAAATAAAATAAATATAGCAATCAATGAATTCAGCATAAAAAACAAAAATGTCTTTGCATAAAGGTGAAATTGTCAGATGTACAGTGACAGTAGACCATGCACTACTCAGAATAGCCCACAGGTAACATTGCGTGCATTGAATTTAATCTATGTGATATTAAATTAAAGTTACAACTACATTAATGTCATGGCCCATAGTGGTGGACAAGACTCCATCTCTTTAACTGCACCACTGTGTACCATTCATGAGCCTGCCACACAGGGTCCCTTGTTACTGTTGTCAGATGGTCACCATCAGGACACCACTAGTGGAAGGAACAGAAGCAGTAGCTGTGCAGTTGGGTACCAGGCTCATGTTGTGATGAATGCAACATGTGGTAAACATTCTGCTAGCAGTAAGTGGTTCATTCTACAGACAACACCAACATCATCCAGACAAAGGAAACTAGTTTTAATCAGACCAAGCACTTGCTCAATGACAATCTGAGTATGGAACAGGGTGGTATTGAAGTGCTCATCAGCAGCTCCCATGAGGTTACAGATTGGTGTCATCAGCCACGGTTTAAGTGTGTAGCCTGTATCATCTGCAAAAGAAAAATGGGGTAGGGGTGACATAACAAAGAAAAAAAAAAGGCATGTGGGAGATATAACAAAATAAGGGAACTTTACTAATAAGAAAAACATTTAGCAAATTATACCTACAGATATTAATAAAACTGAAAAAGTTTTCATTTACCAACAGTGTGACCATGTGCTATCTTACCATGCAGGAATCTGTAGGAGTGTGAGCTGTTTGCCTAATGAGGGAATCTAGGGTGCTACCAGGATGATGGGCCAACATATTGGTGATGCATCCCATATACATCATATACTACCTGGCAGAAAAAAACTAAGAAATGCCATATTGGTCCCCTAAAAGAAAACACAAATGCACTGGAACGCAGACATAGTGTAATACCTTTTATTGGGCTAACAAACATTTTGCTAAAAATTCAATAAAAATGTCTGATAATAATGATCTCAAAAGGTTTAGGAAACCAAGTACATTTACACCTGTCAATAATGTCACACTTGAAGTTTTTGAAAAAAATGTGTGTGGACCAAATCTTTAAATTATTTCATGACAGAAAACATGGTAAAACGTATAGGAATTTAACTGCAAAGGAGTATAGAGCCTTATCATCCTTACGTAATGATTCCACCATCTTTATTAAACCGGCAGATAAAGGGGGTTTAATAGTAGTGATAGATTGTGAATTTTATGTTCAATCTATGAATGATATGTTGAGTGGCATGCAGACATATTAAAGTGATGAGAACCGATGAGGACAGAGTGGAGAGGAGAGTAAATGACAGTTTACTGGATTGTTTACTATGTCACAATATCATCATAGAATTGTACAATTATTTAGTTTGCACTCAACCTATAGTTCCTGTCATACAAGGTCTTCCTAAGGTGCATAAGAATCCCCGAACACCACCCATTAGACCCATTGTGTCAGGTAGGGGATGGTGCACAGAGTGTCTATCCTTCTTTGTAGAGAAGCACCTTAGACCTGTTCTAGACAAAAATACTCATGTTTTGAAAGGCACAAAAAAATGTCTAAATGATTTATGTGGGATCATGGCAGCATGTGGAACAGCAGTTGATGCATTCTTGTAACCTTCGATGTGCAATCTTTATTTATGTGCATACCTAATGGAACTGGTATTACAATGGTGAAGGACTATTTATGTAAATACAGTCAGTATGATACCAAGTTTATTGAACTACTATGCTTATACATGGAAATGATATTAGAAAATAATGTTTTCCTATTTGAAGGTGTGTTATATCTCCAGAAAGATGGCATAGCTATGGGTACCTCCAGTGCCAATAGCTATACCAATATAGTGCTAGCCTCATGGAAGGAAGAGTATTTATTAGCTCCCACTTTGCAACATGGGATGGCATTCTACCATAGGTTTGTGGATAACCTTCTCATGATATGGGAAGGTAGTGAGGATGAACTTATGAGGTTTTGTGATTACATGAACTCCACAACCCCTTTCCTGAAATTTATAATGAATATGTCTCCCATGTAAATTGATTTCCTTGAAGTCACTGTCATTAGATATCCAAATGGTTCAATGGACACCGAGGTTTTTAGAAAAGCATGTTATAGCAATACTTATTTGCACCGAGGAAGTATGCATCCCTCACAAATTTTCAGTAATGTAGTCAAAGGGCAAGGGTTGAGGGCCTTTAGACAGAATGCCAATGAAATGGGGTTTATGGTGGAAATTAATGAGTTAAGAGGAAGATTCAAAGAAAGGGGGTATAATATTCAAGATGTAGACACCATTTTAAATAAAGTCCCTGAACAGAGAATTACATGGGGTAAACCTTACTTCTCAGAAGGGCCCTGGAATAGGATTAAGCAGAAGGCTTTAACACAGACACAAGTTGCCCTAGTATATTCTAGTAATGTTGGACAACTAGCAGAAATAATAAAGAAACATTGGCAAATAATTGCTATTGATCCTGAGGTTTGTTCTATACTTGGCAACAAACCAAGTTTTGCATACAAGATTAAGAAATCTATAAAGAGGATGTAATGCTGTGCGAGAAGAGTTGAGAGACCCCTCACTAACACCGAGAGACATGGGACTTACCCATGCTCACGGTGTAATTAGTGTAAGTATTTAGACACCACCGGAACCTTTAAACACCCCAACACAGGGAAACAGCTGGAATTCAGGACTATAGCTGACTGCAATACTTGTCATTTAGTTTACTTAGCCAAGCATGTTCCAGCTTTTATATAGGGAAGGCAGACAGATGGTTGAGAGATCGCATCAAGGACCGTATTTATAAGATCAATAATTCTATTCTTACCAATGTGTTAGCTAAACATGTTGCACAACAAAATGCATCACACATATTCAGATTCATGGCAGTGGAGGTGCTACAGACAGACCTACGGGTGGGGATATCAGGAACAGAGTAGAAAATACAGAGTTAAAAATGGATTATCAGGATGAGAGCCACCACCAGAGGCAAGGGTCTCAATGAAAAGGTTTGCATTAAACCTGTACTCAGAACAAGACTGGCACATAAATAATTGGATGAGAGATTTATCTTAGTGGACTGTTTTTTTTAAAAAAAATATGCCTTTCTTTTATTCTGCATGTGATTTTATACATAATTTTATGAGTGCGTATATACATTTCACTATCTGTGCTGTTTTATCTGTATTTCTGCTGTGATGGGTGGGTATTTCATTCCCATTAACACTTTTTTAATACATGTTAATGAATGCAATGATTCTATTGGTTCACAGCCTTTTAAATAGCATGACTGACAAAATAGAATGTTGTCTGATGAAGCAGCTGGTCAAACTGTGAAAGCGCTCACAATATACGTTTTTTTAATTATCTCCTGCATATATTTTTTCTATGGTCTCAGCCTACCTTGGGGTTGTTCACCATATTTTTCTTTTTGTTCCTATCTTGTGTTTCATCACACTTTTTGGTGAACAATTCATCTGTCTTGCTGCAAACTGTTTTAGAACTCACATTTTTTTTTTATTTTGTTTTATCCAAAGACAATACAGGGTTACTGGCTCTTATAAGATCAAATATACAGGGTTATGATTGAGTCTCCAGTCATAACTATGTTGGGTACACATAATAATGGGTTATGATCGGTGAGTCCCAATCATAATTTCTTGTAGTGCATGGAGTCTTATCTTCTCCATGTACTATTAGTTATAAAAATATGTGATGTGTTTTGCTGGGTTTGAATTACTAGTACAGCACTTAATGAGTGCTATCACATAGACAGCAAGTAAGGAACTAGTTAGGGGCAGTTTTTATATATTGCCATAATTTAAACAAGTTACTTATAGACTGATATCTCTAAACTTTTACTGATATATGAGGAAAGCTATACAGGGACCATTGAGAGTGAAGGAATGTCCGTTCCCTTACACCCAACTGTAACAACACATACAGGTTGTGTTACCTAAAAGTGTTATTATGGTCAGGTCTCACACTACAGTTTTGCGTAACAGGTTTGTAGTGCATGGATCACAGTGATTATGCTCCAAAACTGTAAAAATGAAACACCAGTCATGTGCTACTGTAGAGAGACTCGACTGTAATAGCATTTTCAAAGGTGTGCAACATTTGTTAATTTGTTAAGTGCTAATACAATCTGGTATAAGGGAAGGGATGTTCCTTTAAACAGCTCCTTGTTTGTTTGTGTCTTTTGGCTTTTTCCCGGTTAGGGGTCGCCACAGCGGAACTCCAGTCCGCTAATGATTGGCAGTAGAGTTTTTCATGCTGGCTTGACGGGCCTAACGCACAACCTTCAACAAAGGAATGCCCGTTCACACATGTCGCCACACAGAAGACGCTCTATCTGAGAATCGAACGGGTAACGTCTAACTGTTAGGCGACAATGCTACCACAGCACCACCACTGCAGTAATCCTTTAAACAGCTCCTAAATATCTTTTTTCCTGTTTCCATGTAAGTTTACTGACATCAGTCTGTCAGTAATTTAATTAAATCTGGGCAGTATTTCAAATCTGTTCCTGATTTTTTTCCTTACTTGTTGTCTGTGTGACAACACATGCTAAGTGTTTTACTGGCTTTCAAAGCCAGTAAAACATATTTTGTGGATGTTTGTATATACAAAATGGACCTTCAAAACAAAAGAACATTGTCATTTTGTCTGTTCCCAGTTCTGTTATTTTCTCTTTTCTTTTCCTTATTAATATTCCCTAGTATATCCGTTCGCTACATAGTGTGGGTTCTTAACATTTTCTTTCCACTCAAGTCCCAAACTTACCTTAGGTATTAAGTACTTGTTTTCATGGTCACATACAAAATCCATGTAAGCTGAATTTTATATTATCAAGAAAAAAAAAACAAACAACTGGTTTGAAGACCATTTTCAGACATTAACTGGGATATTTGGCATGTATAATAGGTTAGCTTCTCTCAGATGCAAGACACTATTAAAACTTTTCTTGAAGGAGAGGTTAACTTCCATACAAAACACAGGCAGTGCTAACTGATATAGAACATCAAAATTAGGATGTTGCTGCAAGCTTCTATCAGCTCTACTGGAAACCAGTTTGTAATCCTGACTCTGGTCTGTCTTCCTGGAGTAATGAACTCAAAAAAGTGGGTGAAAAACTGAGCGCAACTCAAACAAAATTCAAAACTCCAATTTTATTAACACTTTCGGCCAGATCAGTGCCTCTCCTTCATCAGACAACAAACCAAAAAAAAATACAAGTAATTTATACTAAGTTTCAGTGCAATTATTCAATCAAGCTATTAAGTCTTTTGCTTTAGTTAAAAAGACACTGCTTAAAAACCAGTTTGTATATGCCCATAGACTAACATTAACAGGAAACCCCCATTTACAAGACCTTAATACATATATATAATATTAATATATTAATATAACAATCCTAAACTATAAACAAATATAAAAGATCACATATAATAAATATATAAAAACATATACAACACATAATGATATTTCTAAATTTAAATTCAAATATATGCCGCAACTTTTTATAACTCTATTCGACTAAAAACATAATAATCATAACAGATTGAATAGTTTTAGAATCAATTAAAACCTCATTTGTACACTAGAGCTAATAATAAAATCATATTCTATTAGCAATCCTACTAAAGCACATTATTATCAAGACCTGTCTTCCTGGAGTAAGGAATATGTCCGGAAATTTCCTCAGTAGGCACTTATCACTAGCAACAAGCAAATATTGACGATGCAGGATTTCAACAGATAAGAAATATCTGTAGTATGCCAAAAATTATCTTGTTTGCTACATACACTCTTTTTCACAGATACATTTTGTTCAACTCACAGCTTCATCATTAACTATTTCTGGACAAGACATTGCTAACTCAGTAGCATTTTTAATCCCAGCTTGAAGTCACTCAATATTTTAGTATACTGGATATGAAATCGATTGTTAATAGAAGTCTGCTCTTATCAGGAGTATTACTACTTATGGGTGAAGTCAATGTGTCTAGGGAGTATGTTAGTGTATCAATAGCAGTTCTGTTGAACAAAAGCTGACCAAAAAACTTTCACAGAAAACACTTTCAGCAGTGGTGGAGAATCCTTTTCTCTATTGTTTTGTGATCTCAGAGCAGGTAGACTTAATTTCTGGGGTTGCTGAAGTGTTCCCCCTACAAAAAATGATTTATTCTGAGTTTCACAGAAAGTGCTTTTTGAAATATTTTAGGTTAATTTACGTTTGTAGGAGTTTTGCCAATCTATAGATATGCTCCTGGTGTTTAGTACACTGATGTAATTTTTTAGCTATTGGAAGATATTTGTGATATGTTACTTCATAGGGCTAAATCTTAAGTTTACAGCTGCAAAGATTTTATATAATTCAGAAATCTCTGCATGTGGCTTCTGTTTGAAGATTTACTGTTATATAACTAACTCACAAAATTGTACTCTCTTCCCAAAAAGTTAATGCATTTTTTATGTGTGCTACATTACAAATGAAACTAAAGGGACCTTTATTGTACAAGTTTGCTTGGCATCTGTTGAAATCTGGCTTAGTTCTTCATAAAAGGCTACTATGTTTGAAAAAAATGATGTCTTGTGTAGTAAGGCAGTTGGATAGAAGGTCACAATGACATATGCTAAAGACATGCTGCCTTTGGACAAAATAAATATTTATGGTGTGCCAGTAGTTCTTTCTGAGGCCTGGAACTGTTCGCTCTATTATTTTGGACATAACTTAGGGCATCAGTAGAATGATGTAAGTTTTTACAGACAATATATTGACCAATTCTCTAGTAGTCAAAGGATGCGTGATCTTAGCCAAGCATCATAAGTGCCTAACTAATAAATGAAGACACTCAGAAGATAAGTTACAGTGCACATAACTACAAAGTACTATAAATAGAATAAAGTTAAACATTGGCAAAATATCACTTGTGGAATGGATTGTGACTTAAGAAGGCAGATTAGATAAAGAAGAAAGCTTGAAGTGATGATAACAGCCCCATGTGATCAGCATGTGTAGACTGAAAAAAAAGGTAATACCCCAAGCTGCTGGGATGCTGGGACAGATTCTCCAAAGAACAGAATCTAAGAACCAGAATGTAGTTTTTCCAGTTCACTGGTCAATGGTCTGAACTGGAATAAGAATATCAATTACAGGTCTCGAGGCAGATTAGGGAAAGTAACATAACATGGATGATGTTTGTCGATAAGATTGGCTATGAATAGGCAAGAGCGTGGCTGAGTGAGCTGGCATTCCTTTTTTATTGGAAAAATAGAGAAGCAGGGAAATTATCTGGCTATATAATATCAAGGAGGTTGACTGTGATAAAGGGGAATATAGGAAAACATAGGGAGGATGCAATAAAAAATTGTCAATAACAGGTGAGGTAAAATATTAAACTGCATTTAATAAAGTTGTCATTCACTAAAAGAGGACTGATACATAAACAAATCTTGGAGTGGACTGGAGGCTGCAGTTTAACTGCTGTACAACAGGGATATGGAAAATGGATAAAAGAATGAGGAACAACAATCTGCAAACATTGAGCAGACAAGATAATTCTACTGTGTGCATGTGTGCTCTATAGTAAGACAGCATATATAACAATTGCATCTCTTCTTGGATCCTAACGTACCTTGTCTAATACACAGAATCATATAGAGTAAGTTCATCCCTGCAGAAAGAAAAACTCATGACTGTGAGTCCTTGAGTATAAAAATATAAAGTGTGAATGACACTGAATTTACAGTGAATTGAGAAAAGTTGCTATACTGCCATGGTTGCATTTTTTGCACCTTCCTGCTTCCATACCCATTACACAACACTGCTTATATGACTGTTGTATCTTGGAGTAAGGGTAAGGCTCCAAGGCACCACCATGTTTGACATGTATGTATGCATCTAGGTGTATATGTATATATATATATATATATATATATATATATATATATATATATATAGCGAGAGAGAGATTGATAAGATTACAAAAGGAAACTATGAACTCAACTGAGTCTAATTCTCACTTCATTCAAAAAATAAAACATCAGACACATACAAAGATGAGTTCCAATATTGACTTGCACAGAACATTGCCTAAGCAGACAAAAAACAAAAAAAGCAACAGTACATAAAAATAAACCATGTGTTTTTTTTTTTTTTTTTTACAGGGGAAAGTCCGCTACCCCATATACTTACATATCAACTCCACAGTTACAACAAACACCAACAGGGTAGAAAACTACAGAAACATCAACTCCATTGCATACAGCCAGACATGGAAACAGGAGTGAATTCCCAACCCTAGCACCAGTTCAAACTATATTCCCTGCCAACATAAAAAGACTGCATACCTATCCTAAAGTATAAACCCTAAACACAGAAACACCAGTGGTGGCTGGTGCCATCAGACTGCATGACTGCAGCCCCCCAGCTGTGGAAGAAAGAAAAAGAACATGTATAAAAATAAAAAAAATCTATAATTAATTATTTAAATATTTACTGTCTGACTGTGCATGCTCAGTGAGTTCCGGGGTTTTTTTTTTTTTAGTTTCTGACTGTAAATCTGCATCTGGACTGTTGTAAAATCAGTCCAGATTAAGGAGAAAAGGTATCAGTGTAATGCCCAGAAGTCTATGCGGTTTAACCGCACAGTGAAGTGGAAAGGGATCGGACTGCCACGTCTGCAGTCATGTACGTGATGTGGACGGCTGGATGGCTACTGATTGGTTCTCGCTCTCTTCCCGAAAAAGAGAGCGAGAAACAAATCAGCAATACAGGCTGGCTAGCAGAGTACTTTCATTACTTGCGGTGCTACCATTGCTGAAACAACCCCCGGGATTCATGAAGCTTGCACCAGGCACAGGTGTAGCGTAGGTGGAATAATGCCAAATATGGCCGTCGAGCGATTCAGGTACGATCCAATTCCACGTGCACTACCGGCATATGCCAGAACTGCGCAGCCCGCAGCATAGGTATGCTAATCACCCCAAGTGCAGTGTTGCACCATGCAAATGAAGGTATATAGCAATTCATGAAGTGGTGCAGTAGTAGCGTAAGCCCATGGAAATGTAAACCAAAAAACACGGTTTACATTTTCCCAAACAGAACATCGGAGCTATGGAAGTGGACCAGACTCATGTATTACAAAGTTAACATATGCCAATGGCATAAGAAAAGATGCAGAACACCTAAAAAACAACATTTAATGTCATGTCCACAGTAACGCATAGTACACCCTCAGGGCATGTGTGCGCAAACAGGAACACAAAGAAAATATATACAAATGTCATAAAATCGCAATGTAATACAAATCAGGATTTCACCATAATACGCAATGGTAGGCATGGTACACCACAACCAAGGTGCAAGGGTTGCTAAGGGCCTGCGACAGTGTTCAGAGCAGTAACTATGAATTAGTAGTCAATGCCATGCAAATGAGGCAGGTAATACTGAATCGCAAACGTCCCGCAGGATGAAGGATGTACCATACGGTGCAGCGCTATAACACCGAGGAGTGGCTCAGAGGAGATACATGACATCAGCAGAGGGGTGTGCCACCGTAGCAGTAAGCACATTGGAGCAATGCAAATGTGGCCTGGCCGTTGCTAAGCAAAGCTGCAGGACAGGGGTGGGGAGGAAGGTATAGAATTGTTTAGCTGAGAGCACATATGGTGCCTGAAAGTGCATGTGTATGGGGATGAAAACATGCCCGAAACCCGGTAAGCAGATGCACGCGCCACGAACAATAGCACAAACAGGAAGGTCAGGGGAAGAAAAGAAGGAAATGCCAAAGTAGGGTAATTGGAGTACTACTGAGCAATTAACACCAATCAACTCACGGCGGCCAATCGATGGCAGCTGACAAGTCTGCTCGCAGAAACCTGCAAAACATGATAGGGGAGGTATTAGATTGCAAAGAAAGGAGAGCAGCCATTGGATTGCAAAGATAGGAGATCTGTCATAGCAGAGCAAAGCAAACCTACAGTAGACCGGCAATAGAACACATTACACAAGATAAGCCAGGTCTAGGAAAGTACAAATGAAAGCAGGCTGCTGGATGCATGTCAGAAATGGTAGGTGAAACATGCAGAAATGTAAAGGAAAGGTAAAGAGATAATCCATGGCAGCTAAATGTAATTCAACATCAAAGGCACCACAATAGTAGTTCCAGTAGTAAAATACATAAGATTCCCTGTAGCTACGATCATACATACACACCCTATGACATCATAATATCAAGTGTGAAAGCACCCTACACACACCTGTGTATTCCCAAACACTGCACCATAGCTGTAAACAGATGGGGAACTTTTAAAATGTACATGTTAGGAGCTACCATAACTGTGATTCATCAGCATGTGTTAAAGACTGACGGTGTTGTGGAGGATGATGCCGACAACCACTGCAGGCCCCGGAGGAGGAGAAGAGTGTTCAGACCAAGGGTAACCTACCAGGGGCTACATGATCTGGAGATAGTAGAGCATTACAGGGTGGACAGGGACATCTTACAGCAAATAGTGGAGCTGTGCCGGCCACGCCTGAGAACCAGAAACAACAGAGGGGAACCCATCCCAGTGGACACGAAGGTATGTGTAAGCTTGCAAATACTAGCCACAGGTACCTTTCAAACGCAACTGGAGATATAATGGGGATCTCACAGGCATCAGCATCCAGGGTACTACACCAGTTCCTGGATGCCATGTTACCACATGCCAATGAGCGTATATACTTCCCCTGAACTCAGGAGGAGTTGGCCAGCAATATGCGTCACTTCCACCGTGTGGCACTCTACCCAGAGGTACTGGGTGCGATAGACTGCACGCACATACATATCAAGTCACCACCCGGTGAGCATGGTAGGTGCTACATAAACCGCAAGGGATTCCACTCCATCAACTGCCAGGTCATGTGCAATGCCCAGGGCATTATCATGGATGTGTGTGCTGGCAGCCCTGGAAGCTACCATGACTCCCATATCTGGCATGCCTCACAGCTGTATCAGGTATTTGTCAGGGGGGACATCCCACATGGCCACCTTATGGGGGATGCTGGCTATGCACTGGAGCTGTGGATGATGACTCCCATCAGAAATGCACACACACCCATGCAAGAACGCCATAATGAGGCACACGCACAAACCAGAATCATCATAGAGCATGTGTTTGGGATGCTGAAATCATGGTTCTGGTGCTTGGACACATCTGGTGGAGCCTTGCAGTACTCTCCAGGCACGTGTGCCCACATCTTCATAGTATGTGCCATGCTACATAATATGATCCTGTGGAAACAACTGCAGCAGGGACAAAATGGTGAAGGCCCTCATAGCCCACCGCAATTGCCAAGGCCATCACAGGCACAGAGGGATTCAGACCACGAACACACTGTGCCAGCCCCAGTAGGCAGATGGAGGCATGCCCAATATGCCTACGCCTTGGCAAAGAGGGAACGTATAGCACATACTCTGACAGGGTAGGCCCCTATGGACTGACACACCTCTCCACCTGCACACACAGTAAAATAGATGGCACACAAACACGACCACCTGTAAATTGTAATGTATAGGTGGCCCACTGTGTGAATCCTACATAGGCAGCCCTCAAACATTGTACACACAACAGCTATTGGAACACGGAATGTCAACACCTGAACAGTACATGCGCCTATCAGCATATGCTGGTGCTGTGTGTATAGGTTCCCAGGTACATCGGTAGGTACATGCCCGATTGTCAGAGGCCATACACCAAACGGGGCAAACAGTGTCTGCTGTTGCCACAACATCGAGTAACCAACTGTCGCTTAGTGAAGCAGAGGCAATCGTGGGAGCACATGTGTGTAAGCACTGTTCTGCACACACTCAGCACGGATTCCCTGCTGCGTTAATGAGGGGCTCCACATAATGTAATCATGCATGTTGTGTCAAGGCATGGGGTGTAAACATGACAGGTAACTGTCACCCCAGCATGCTCCACTTATGGTCGTTTGAAGGTGTAGCACAGTATCGTGTGTGGCTCACTGTGATATACATACCCAATGCCGGAGCACATCCAGTAAACCTCACATGGACATACCATTAACTGGACTCATCAATTTGTAATCTAACTGAGTTACCCATGTGATTGCAGTATGGAGTAACAGCCGTAGTATACTCCACATACAATACGACATAACACGTGTACAAATCCCAGATGTCCAAGTGTTAAATGCAGTGACCGTCGTGCATGTTCCTGGTCCCACGTCCTGCAAGGGATGTAACGTAATCCCGAATGCACTAGTAATGCATGTCGGATGCAGGTCATCAGATCATGTTTAGCACACATCAGTGGGAATATGTGTTGCCCACTGCTGGTAAGCGACGTTTAAATATGACTATACGGATATGCGTGAAACAGGGCTAAGCTTCTCCGAATATCGTGCAGATCACGGTCAATGATGTCCAGAACAGGTGAAATCAGCATTATTCACCCCTGTACTAATAGCGCCTGCTCTGAAGGGTAAAACAACCACTGCCAGGAGTAGAACACGCAATCATGTATACAATCACCTAACACTATTGCTAGCCAAGATGTACCTACAGTAGGGTTGCCACCTCCTCAAATGACCAATGTGGGACATATGTCAGATGTCTGCAGGCCGACACATACACCCGGCCAGTACGAAAATCAGAACTTCACTGTTTTACCTAGATAAAAGCTTATTCTTGTAATGTTTTAGTTACTTATTCTGTTTCTTATAACATATAGGTGGTTCAGATACAGAATAACTGTTTTATGCAACTATTACATAAACTATAGGAAATAAGTTTATCCTAAAATCTCAGGACATTTGCCATGTTTACAAATATTTTGCAGGACACAACTGCCCAAAGAGGGACTGTCACTCGCAAAGTGGGACAGGTGGTAACCCTAACCTATGGCATGTGTGTAATGTGACAGGTACAGACACAAACATGCGGAGTCCAGGAAACAGTATACACTGACAAGTACACAATGAAAGGTGTAGCTTGCCTGTCACTTTCCCTGTTAGATATATATCTATATATATATATATATATATATATATATATATATATATATATATATATATATATCTACATATATACACACATATATACATATATATATAATACATATAGAAAGGGCGATAGAGTGATATATGTTGATATATACGGATTCACCGATATCTGCTAATATATTGAAAGGTCAACGACATTCATAACACCTTGGAGGTACAAATAAATAGGATACCGCCAACTATGGAATGTGTCACATACCGACACGCATAACCACGAGCCTGAAAGACCGAAAGAACACAGTATTGGAACAGTAGAACCGTGAGTAATAGTATGACGATATGAAGGGACATTTAGTTACCGCTGCTGGTGTTGCGATCCACGTAGGTACTGTGTTCAACTGTGTTTGTGAGTGCCATAGTCTGTGTATGTGTGTGTGTTGAGGGTGCCATGTGCGTTTCCATGTGACTGTAATGTGTGTGTCCGCATTGTGTGCTGTTAGTGCCAACTCAGAGGTAGATCATTATGGTAGGTGTGGGTATAGCTAGCCATAGGCATACAGTCATCACCCATCCCACAGTAGGAGGGACAACCCCTCCCTAGGCAGGTATGTCCTGACATAAAACATTACAAAGGGCAACTGTCTGAGAGTGTAGGACATTATCATGTCCCATATATTATGTAATAGTTGCATGAAATAGTTATGCCTGTATGTAAGAAATGTAAATGTTACATGCAATATGATAAGTAGCCAAAGTCCCACAACAATAGGAATGTACTGAGGATAAAAGTATGTGCTATCCTGTGTACTGACCGTGGCTATGTGTTGGCCTGTAAACACCGCTGTGTGTCCCGCAAGTGTCCAACAATGGCCATATGAAAAGGTGGCAACCCATGGCAAAGATGTTCTGTAACCAACACAACTGCAATGACTGCAAATATCTTGGACAAAAATACATGGGATAGCTGTCATTTAGAAATATCCCTTTACATATCGCTGCAATTTCGGAGGTATGGAAGTATCAACCTCACCCGCATACTATATAGAAACCAATTAACAACGGCCCAATGTAAAATCCCGTAACATAAGTCTACTACCTGATAGCTCTTTAATTAGGGAAGGAGCCCACACACATATATATATGGAATATGTAGAAATGCAAGCCCCACAAACCTGTATATGCTACGTACACCCAACGACATCCCCCACACTAGAAACTATAGCAATACAGACTGTAATTACAGCACAAACATCCTGTCAGTCAATTACATCTGCAGAACCATTAACATACCTTGTGAGAGACATAATTAAAGGTGCCATGCAAAATTGTAGCCATTGTATAATGGAACAAATGGCGATGTTACAGGTTTTGTTTGCAATAGTCCGTTATCAGACTGTTGGGATGACAGATACACCCACATGTTGAACCACATACTCTAGCCATCACACACAATCCACAGGGGACATGAATCCAAACTATACTTGTCTCTACACATAGCAGTTGCAATTACACACAACAAAACACAATACAGGCCATCTCCCCGAAGGTAGGGCAAATGGGCAACTCCCAAGTGGAGAATTCAATTATACCCCACTGTTGCCACGTAATTGGTGAATGGAGTAGCTGCACAGCTAATGTGCAAGTAATTAGTCACTCAGGAACACCAATTGGCAGCAGGAAACCACATGTTACCGGTATCAATGTATATAAGGATGACTTGCCAGACATTCAAACCATATGCTCATACCATATAACTGTTTAAACAGTGTAAGAGAGACGAAAGTCCGGAACAATAACAAGGTATGTAGAACACTCAATGCAAGTGTATGTATAACATGTTTTGTATTAATATGTTAGTGTATGTATAGCCTGGTTTGCATTAATTAAAAGTGTCCGCAATGCATAAAGTGGGAAAAGGTATTTATGTAGTGATGTCTTGCTGAGCATACTAACGCTTGTAGAAATTGGGCGTCCAGCCGTGGGCCACAAGATAAACATCACAGACACCACAAGGGATGCTACTTGAGGTCTTTAAACAGAACAATTCCATACCACCCGCCGTCAGTGGTAGGGTATTTCCAACAAGTACATGCCATAGCAGGGGATAGTATATGTTGATATACTGTCACAGTAGGCGTGTGTATGCGCATATAACGACAATGACATGTCTAAGGTGGTCCCGCTGTGCAAGTATGCTTTGCATTATGGGATACTATGTAAAATATGTGTAATGTATAGTATTGTAGGTAGATATGCCAGATATGCTACACAGCATAACAGGCATATCATGCATACCAAAGGTATCGTCTATTGGCATGTACAATAACAGGATACATATGGCTTGTAGTCATGAGACATTGTAATAGCATGATAGCTAATCTAAATGGAAGGGCTAACAAGTAACCATGCACAAAGGACATGTAATAGCTTCACAGGTTCATAGTGGGGTACTATGCAGTCTGGCAAGTCTATGTGTAAGCACAACTACAGTGTTCACACCAATGGCACCTCTCTAGGGTAGTGTCCTGTGAACAGCAGAGCCATGTGTTACCTGCACCTCTGCACAGCACAGCCACTGCAGTGATCCCTGGCGCACATGTGTCTCCCATCCACCAAGTGAGGTATCACATGAACAGTGCTACTGAGTGTCCCTGCGTGATGTACATAGGAATCATGTTCCAAAGAATGGTTAGTGTCCGGTATGGAAATGTAACCCTCAAGCACATCCCACTCATCGTTGCGTGTGTGCAAATATCCATGAGCATGTTGCTCACAGTGGCTTTTGCTTATGTCACGTATGTGGAGTATATCCATCAATATTGTTGTGGCCATGGGCCCTGTCTGTTCAGCAGAGGTCACCCCTGAGTATGTAGTATGCAAATGTGTACAGACGTGGTGTCCGTAGTTCAGCTGCATACTTTAACTGTCGGAGCTCAATAAATGTCATGGCATGTTAATGTTGTGGTATGTAAAGCTGTAGCTGTTGTGTAAGGTACACCCTAAACGGGGTGTTGTACCCATAAATGTGTGTAGAAGTCTGGAGTTCGGAGGTACAATGGTTGCCTATGTACCAGTTATACACCCAGTACAGATAAATGTGGCCACGTAGAAGGATATCCATGCCACAGTGGCAATATGGTAATCACAGGAGTGGGTGTGACATACGTGTGTACTATGAACACGTACAATGTGGCATGTATGTAGGGGACTACCACCTATGTGATAGTCAGTGGGTGAATGGTGTAATGCAAAGGTGATGTTCATGCACCTTGTGTCATGCAGCTTGAGGCCATGATATTCATATCTGGTATCCGTCACAGTTCCACCCGTATGGATGAAGTCAGTATCAGCTGGTGGATCAATCATGGTGCCTTGTATGCAGTGATTTGTAAAGCTAGGCAGGGAAAGTCCCTCTGTGCTAGCCTGTACCTCAGGGAAGCATATACTGAACATGAGGGGCCCTATGACTAAGGACTGCGGTATGCTAAGTGTAACTGAAATGCAGTAGGTACTATAGTATGCTACCCTCATTGTGTGTGTCCTGTCTATGAGCCACGTTGCATAACATCCTGAGATATAGGGTACGATGTGCAGTTGGATGTGTATGTTGTCAATACCAGAATGGAGAATTATGCTGAAAGGCAATGAGAGGACAATGTAGGCTGTGTGGACCCCTGTACCGTCATCATCTACCCTGGTAACTGTATGAAAGGAGTCCACCAGGTGCAGGAGCCGTGCTCTGGCCCTAACAAGTCCAATCCGGGTGGCATCAAAGGACCGAAGCCCAACAATGTCTCTGTGAATGACGTCCATGATGATGTGCCCCATAGCCGTGCAGAACAGTCCAGTCAGGTGTGTAGGGCAATAGTCCCACTTGTGCATTGTGGTGCCACCTGTGTGGAGTGTGACAGCTGTTGCTGTGTGCCATTCAGGGGCCACAATTTCTGATACAAGGCTATTACTGAATATGGTGGCCTAGTGGGGAGACATGTCGTTCAAAGGTTTGTGGACATCACAGCCTGGGATTTTGGAAGGTGACATGGGGCCAGTGTCCCAGGACATATAGAGTGCAGGTCAATACTGTGTAGGTGTGACCACAGGGACACCGCAATGTTCCTGCATGGATGTTGGCCCTGTAGTGAGTGAGAGGGTGTAGTGTTAGCATTGAATCCATCCGCCAGCATGTTGCCAACATCACCTGAATCTGTAACATTCCTGAGTAACTGTTGTATGTGAGAGCAGATGTGGGTATTTCCATTGACTACTGACATACCACCATAATGCCTTGTGGTACACCCTGGAATGTGTCACAGTAATGTTTATGTAGCTAGTTTTGGAGTATGTGATGAGGGATCCCATGGCCCTACCGAGGCTGACCAGTGAGCTACCCCACCCATGAAATTGTACACCACTGTGTAACAGCCTCCACCTGTTGTTGTAAATTATGTCCATGGAACTTGACCCCCAGAGTGGTGTCTGTTATCTGGTGGGTACCATCATGACTCTGCGTGGAATAGCATGATCCATGCAGTTGTGTACATGCTAATAAAGTGCACTGGGGTATGTTTCAGCATTTGTATGTGCATTGTCCATCTGCACGGGTGTCATGACGTTAACTACTGCTGTCATATGACGTCTGCAGTAGGTGTTGTAGTACTCATGTACTGTGTATGCCGTGAAGGGTGTGGTGCCGGGATATGGCTACCAAGGGTGATTAGCATATGTTCGGAATCCACCAATGAGGGGATAACCCCAGATGTGGTACACCAGTCACATGTTGGTAGTGTTCATGTCAAGGATAATGTTGGTCTTGGAGGTGGTGTGTATGGGTTGATTCAGCCGAGTGGAGGTTATGACTCACGGATAGCGTTGGCCTAATGTGTCAGTACATGAGTGGCTATCCCAGTTAAGTGTGGGGTAGTGTCAGTCTCACATCAGTAGTAGCTGTCTGAGCCCTACTGTCCAGTACACCAACAAATGAGGTCTGGTAACCGTGGGGTATGTTGTTGAACCTTAGCTTGTTACAATGTGTATACTGGTTCTGGACACAGTTAGTTGCACGTGGAGCACCTCTGCTCCATTGTGCTAAGTAACTAGCCAGGATGTGTGTACAACATAGTGGAATATGGGAACACCTCAGCCGTGGGTGTGCCGGTCCAGGTACGTGCCTGAAAGGTATCGTCAGTCTAAAACTTGTCATTGAAGGTGTGCTCTGCAGAGCCTAGAGGCAGGTCCCAGTCACTGCAGAGATATTGAAGTGGTTCATTATAAGGTGTGCCTTGCCTGCGTGCATCACAGAGGAAGATGTCAAGCATTGCGTCACATGACCCCATGTTTTGCTTGCCAGTTCCCGTTCTGGTGGTGACTGTTATTGGAAACTGTGAAAGACAGGTAGTATAGAAGCAGCAAGAGCCTTACATGTGATCTGTACTCCCAGGGCTGACAGGTGCAGGTCATCTGTGCCAAAGCATCCATGACCAGGTCAGTCAAAGTGGACAGATACCAGATGCCTGTGGAATGACAGCAGAAGCATAAGCAACTGCTGATGTGACACAGTCAGTCATTCTACAGTGGTATCAGGTCCGGATGAATTCATAATGCTCCCCAGGGCTTGGCCCACACCTTCAGGGCTACAAGACTGGTGAGCTATTGCATGTCCCTGCACACGTAGTCTGTGAAGTTGCATCTCAGGGCAGTCACACTAACATGGAGAATGACAGTCACATCGTACCTGGTGAGGTGTGGCATGGGTGCATAGGTTATGTTGCAGAACCAGTTACCTGACAGCAAGATGTAAGTGACTATCGCCTTGTGTAGCCTGCTGAGAGGAACAGCAGTGTGACCGCCTACAGAGTCACCTATGACTGGTGTGTTGTGTATAACACCCTATTGGCTTTATGTGATGGGTACACATGAGTCTGTGGGCTATAAGTTGGTGTTGTTGTGTTTGGTGATGGGGGCTGCCTTTGGTGCCTACACAGAGTATGGAGAGGTACTGCACAGGTTGTCCTTGTATGTGTGGCCTGTGGTGGAGATCATGTGAGACTATGTGATGAGTGGGGTGTGTTGCGAATGTTACACATTCCCACATGACTGTCAGGTGCAGTCAGGGTTTCTGACAGCATTACACCCAGCAGGGCTGCATATGTGCATCCCCCACAGGCTGTAGTGTCATATGTTGGGAGGTCAGCATTGACTGTGTACATGAGACAATTGCTCTATTGCCACATGTATGACATATCCATCATATAGGCAGGCAATAGCACTGGTACGTGACAGTTGGACATGCCTGTATATACAACCATGTCTCACAGGATATGTGAGTTACGTGTGTACAACAGCTGTTGTACTGTAAACAAGCTGGAAATGTGAGGACAGAAAGTGTACCTGTGAGAAATGGTGTGGAATGGGTGCTATATTAATCAGTAGCTCATGACATGCTCACAAGTTCTGAACAAGTGCTGAGCATGAACATACAATACAGATAGGGTGTTGGATAATATCAACCCACAAGTGGTGACGACAGTCATAATTGGTGGCACCGCACTATAACCCTGCTGAGTATGGTCTGCATGTCCATGAACCATTATCAATGCAGATGTTAGCAGTACATATGTACAAGACAGTACAGATGTTTGATTGCAAATACCTTTGTATGTCACAGGAGTGTTCTACCAGTGGCCTGTTGACAGACTAACAACTACAAAAGGTGCCAGAGTGACATGTGCATATCACACCAGTGCCAGCTACAGTAAAACAGTGTTAATGTGTTGTACTCCACCCTCATTGTAACCCATACCACACAGACAAATGTCAGGCATCTGTGTATGTAATGATGTGAATGGCCATGACCTATGAGCAATAGCTGTCTCAGTGTTGTGAACAACATACAGAATGGGCTGTGTGGGTGAGGTGTGTGACATATGTGCACATTCAGATGGATAATATCAGCATTGCCACTGCTAGGTGAACATCCCTGTACCCATTACCTACCACCTAGGCTGTGGTCAACATTATGGACACTGTGTAAGGGATGGTGCTGTGCAGTACACCTCCCTGACTTGGTGATGTCTCCAGGCCCCTTAGGTAGCCATACGAGGTACCCATGTCATGACAGGCTGCCATCCATGAGCACGGAGATCATTGGACAGGCATACACAGCACTTGGGCGACCAATATTGGATCACATATCACCTTTAAGGGGTAATGGCCATGCGTGGATGGGAGATACCAGCCTTCACAATCCTCACCTCCACTATGCAGCATGCTGTCTACCTTGCATAAAGACATTTGCTACATTATGATGTTGGACGTGCTACATGTCCATATCCTGATCTGAAAGACATACGTCATGGACAGCCACCGTCCTAATACTAGGATCGCCACATGTTGGACAGATCCTTGTGCCATACATGTGACATACTCCCACCATACCATGCAACTCTGTCCATCAAAGCTGCACATGTCATCCCTGTCATACAAGGTGTGATGGCGGCATGGTAGATGCAGTATCACCTGTCTGGATCAGTAATGTGGCACTGATGCACTTCACAGTGGCATAATGGCTGTTGGATACAGCTAAGAAACCTTACCCGTACATGCTATAGTTGATAACCATCCCTGCAAATGACGTCCGACTAGCCATTGTCCCATGGCTATCACATGTGCAACACAGGTGATCTGTGGCAGGATGTTGAACAGCTGTACAGTGCTGGGTAGATGTGTATGGCAAAACACATGCATGTACAGGTTTCCATGTGTATGTGTGCATTGTCACTGCTCAAGTCCATTAAGGCTGTGTCTGTGTTGCTATATGACATATACACAGCATCAAGGTCAACAGCATTACTGTGGACACATCCAGGCATGTGTAGATAGGTAAGAACACCAGTGCAGGCAAACAGACATGCCCACATCAAGACAGCATTCACATAGAGTATGAACACTGTAATGAGGTGACACACATATATGGTGATGATATCCAATGCATAACGGGTGTCACATGTGTGTGACACAAACATGTCAGTCGTGTCAGTGTCATGATGATTTGCAAAGATAACTGTGCAGATGTACTAGATGTCATAGAAATGTATGTGCAGCAGTATCTGTGTGCATCTCTGAAACTGTGACCTGTCACCATCCTTATGTCTTACAGATAATGCCTCGTACATGCCTTCCAGCGTACAGCCGCCAGGAGGATGATGTCCTCATCCCGTACCACCATGAGAACTACGAGGTGCTGTTCAGCCATGTGCCACAACATGCCCAGCAGCGGGACGACCTGGGGCAGGATCTTCACAGGAGGATGAATGATGTGGGTGGCCATAACCGCACCTACCAGCAGGTGTGCAGACACTACAAGGAGCTGATACGACATGCAAAACAGTGTGCCACTGCAATCGCCAGGGAACAAGGTGGAACAGGTGGTGGGCCACCAACCCAGCCCCCACTCACACACACTGAGGAGCTACTGGCCAGTCTGAGGACACCCTCAGAACAGCATCCACAAACACTAGCTGCCATCGTGGAGGTGGGTGTCTCCCAACCAATCAGCCTGGAGTTTCCTGGTAAGTCAGTACTGCACATATGACTACTATATCCCATTAACGTGCATGTGTCACTGTGCATTATGTAATGTAACAACATATGCATGGTATGTGGACACACATGCTGCATACCACAGTATGCTACCCTGTGTATGCACACATGTGCATACTATATGCTATTGTACAGCCAAATGTGTTAACATGCACAGTGCACACTGTGGCTGTCATACAGTCATGGATAATGTTCATACTGCTGTGTCACCCCTATACAGGTACCTCTGGCATGCCTCACAGACATGAGTCCGTTGCAGGTGAGACTGTCATCAGTATCAGGCATGTTAAAACATAGATCTATTCACCATGTGGCCAGTTAACACTTGTACACTTGATGTTCATTCCATTCACGATATACAGGTTGCATCACCCATCATTCACACAGGCCACCCATGTGCAATACATACAAACGAAATTATACACCGACATGAAACCACAGTATTTGTCATTGCTACATGTGTGGTCAGCTGTGCATACAACGGTGGAGGTGTTCTACAATGGAGGCTTATGTACTATACATTGGAACAACATGTGTGGTACGCAAACCGTACCACACAGTGAGCTGTGATATGGGCAGCCCACAGGAGTCACCATTGTGTTATATGCCCCTGCAATGGGTGCACACATTGTAATGTGCCATCTAACATGCCCCAGACACATAGTGTATTGGCTGCAATAATGTCACACTATCCCATAACCCATACCCCACATACCACACATACAACCTGTTGTCTGCATAGCCCTGTGGATGGTGACATATCTGACATCTATGGGTGTATGTCATATGGGGCAACACATACATGTATGATAGATGGCCATCACACACATTTGTCCAACACATGTGCACACATGGCCATGGGGGATGGCCAGAGATACATAGCCACACAGTAGATGTGATGTGTATACACCCTGTTTCACATTGTCCACACATGGTCCAATTATAGCCTTAGTTGATCAATTATACAGTTGATGTAGTACACTGGACATCCTAAAAGCCTGTGCACAGCTAGTGGAGATGTCACTGACGGATACCATATAAGATGTGTTGAACATCACGCCTGTGTCATAGCATGAAAGTAGTCACCTGTACAGCTTCCACGGACATTGACACATCAGGCCACAGATACAGTACATTTCCCTTGCTGCTGTAGGAGATCACCGTTAGCTGTGCACCTCATGTGTGTGGTACATCAATGTCATGTGGGACATGGTGAATTGACAAGTCCGCTATGTGTAGACATGGTTGCCAGGCAGCAAAGACTCTGTAGTTGTTGTGCAGGGGTGTAATCTGTAGGTCCTCCAGTGGCCTGTCACATGACATGGCATGGTTTGGTGTGTATACACCTCAGCATCTTGGGTCACAATCCACAGTTATGTCATGGGTATGCATGCAGTTATGGCTATGCAATGTGTACATATTATGCACTGTATAGCAATATAGATGCCTCATGATGCCATGCAATGGCACAGTGTTTGTACTTCACACTGTAGAGCAATGTAGACAGCTCACACTACTCTTCCATGCACATGCACATTTGCTAAACATGCATTCTATCTGTAGGGCATGCAGACAACACTGCAATGTGATGCCCATTTCGATGCTGTACATGTGTCAGGACACCATTGTGTCAGACATCTATGCATGTTAATGCGCACGTCAGTGGATTACATGTCAAGGTCACGTCAGCAATATGTACTGTTATCCTGTTCTGTTCCACATGGTGTATCACGGGGATGCATGCATGCTGCCATGATTGTGTGAACTGCATGGCTACTGATATGACACCTGCTTACTGTAGTGTGCACCCCAGGGGGTATGCTTACTAACACTAGTAATGTCTGAGCTGCATGCCGTCTGCTGTATCACAGGCATGCTGCATGCCGTCTGTCAAATCACATGCATGGTGTGCCTGTGTGTGTGTGTGTGTGTGTGTGTGTGTGTGTGTGTGTGTGTGTGTGTGTGTGTGTGTGTGTGTGTGTGTGTCTGTGTATGTGTGTGTTGTCTTTGTGTGTGTGTAATGGAGGCACAGGCACATGCTGAATAGCAGAACAGAGAAGGGCAGAGGCTGCAGAGGGCTGCTATCCCTACCCTAAATGACAACATCCAGGCATTGGCAAATGCTCAACAGCAGATTGCTGATGTTCTGGACAGGCGATTGGGTGACATGGTCAGAATCCTTGACCATGGCATGGCAGTCCGCGAGTGTGAGCTGTCTGTGCTGGAACATCTGGTAGGTGTGAGGCATAGGCCACGTGGACATAGGCCAGTTACACTACCTAGTGCAGGTCAATGTGAGCATGCCACCTCACATGCCCGCTCCCATAGTGCCAGTAGCAGTAGCAGTGCAGCTGGTGCTGCACTGTCCACACTGGGACACAGCAGGCCACTTGGACATGGCCCTGGACATTCCCAGTGGGGACACGGTTCCAGTGGACATGTGCCGTCGGACAGTAGCCAATCTGTACCTCCACCTGGTAGTGCCCGTGCAACCCCTGGCAGGCACAGGTCATGTGGCTGTGGCCGGACACAGTGAGCTGTACAACCTGGTCTGTACAATCTGGAGCTGTCAATAATACCCCTGTGTAGGCCTCACAAAAGGCAGAACTGTGTGCACACATACACGCACACAGCAAACACATCTGTAGGGTACCACAACACCCACATGCATACTGAACAGACATGTCCAATCATATCACCAGCCCTTACCCACACATATGATGTCACCCATTGGTGCAGCCTATGCCCCTGGCAAACATTATCACCCTGTGCATATGATGAAGCCTGTGCCACATCCCTGTCATCCACACCATCGGTGCAGGGACATTCTCAAATGGTCTAATGCACAGGGTGAACAGAATAGTGAGAAGTGTATATTACATTAGTTGTGCACAGCTAGTGAGGGAAGTGTATATTACATTAGTTGTGTAAGAATAGTGAGAGACGTGTATATTACATTAGCTGTGTACTGTTGATATGCCCCAGACATACCATGTAGTACAGGTGTAGCATGCATTGTGATATGTTCACAGTATGTGTCTCGGTAACAACAGTAACAACATGTTGGTAATGATGCCCTGGTTCCATCCTTATGGTCTACTTGCATGTGCCTACAGGTAGCAGTGTTTGCAGTCTCCCTTGTGTAACTGTGGAGTACTCACAGGCATGTATGGCAATATCAGCATGCTATACGTAGCCTTAACTGGACTGCTGGAAAGTCTAACATACCACAGATATCCACACATATACTGATGCAGCAGCATGTGTGCAGTTTAATAGGCTACAGTGGCTAGAGACGTGACATACATACCAGGTCACATCACAGGTATGTTGACATAGTGCAGGGGATGTACACAGCGGTCTGGCCAATGATAACTTTAGAGGCCACTTGATAACATGAGGCCTCACTGTGTAGCAGTAATACCCGATCACATTACAGGAACATGCCCACACTCACGGGGTGAACAACACTATAACGCACACCCCATAGTGTTGAGTTGAGGAAACTTACCTATGTGGTCATCACCCTCATAGTACTGTGCACCCACACGACGCAACACAGAGAAAGGACATGTACAGGTAGCCAGTATGGCAGAGACCAATGGCATCAACAGGGTAGTAGACTGCATCACCATGAGGGGTTAGGGATCCTGTGTGTTCTGTATGGTAGCATACACCCTCACTCTATGCACCAGACAGCCATACATACATACACACACACTGTGGAGACCACAAATGTCATACACATAAGGATAGCTGATGTGTGTGATTCACACACACCACACCTGCCTACGTCATGCTTTCCACACTGCAGTATGTACATATGTCTACAATAGTGAACAGGGGTGTGTAACAATTGGGATGTATTCCCCACCATATGTGGCATATATGGTCAAAAAACTGTTAAAACTGTTAAAACGAACCAGGAAGCGAGAGCAAGGTTACTTCATTCCCCTTTTAGGGGATCATTCTTCAGGGCAGATAACTACCTCCCAGGAAGATAACCTAGAAACAACTGACACGCTGGATACTGTTCTAGGGATTAAATCAGAATATACTATCAGTTTCCTACACACTTTCTCTTTAGATCACCAGCTAATCAAGGAAGTGTTATTTAAAAACTGGGACTTAATTAGAACAGATCAGTGTATAGCTAGACATTTAAATAATGGCCCAAAAATAACATATAGGAGAGGAAATAACTTGAAAAGTATTTTACAAAACAAGATAAAGAAGCAGCATTCTAACAGACCACATGGCATGTTCAAATGTGGTACATGTGCCCAGTGCCGACATGTCAAGGTCTGTAGCCACATTAGTCTCAACAATATTGTTTATAAGATTAACAACCATTACAATTGCCAAACTAAAGGCATCATTTATGCTGCTAAGTGTAATTTCTGTAAAGCCTTCTACATAGGCAAGACTGAGTGCAGATTCAAATCTAGAATCTACGAGCATCAGTATGCCATTAGTAGGAAGGATAGTACTAATGCCTTAGCTAGGCATATTATGGAGTATGGTGATCACTCCTTCAGTTACATAATATTAGAACATAGGGAACCTAACATTAGAGGTGGAGCCTGGCAAATCCTCCTGGAGATGGATGAACTTTCATGGCAAATCAAAATGAGGGCACGCATCTTTCCTGGTATAAATGATGTTACATCAATTAAGTGTATTTTGAAGTGGCTGGCTCTTAATAGGTAACCACTCATCTAGTCTGCAGTAAGGAAGGGTAATATGTACCACATTCAACATTTCTTTTTATCTTCATTTATTTATTATTTATTTATTCTTTATCATCATTCATTATTTATTATTCATTATTTATTTTTTATTTGTATTTTAGATGATATTAGTATCTGCACTTTATACAAGATCACTGTTAAACAACAGCATAAGCACAAGAAGATATGTGCTTTTGTGCTTTAAATTTGTGTCAAGTTGAGTAAGACTGGTAAAAGCATTTTCTTGTTTAAGGTTGTCATGGTGAAAACTTAATTAGGAAATGCACTACATGCTGATTGGTTATCGATTTTTAAACCATGTATAAATGCTAGAATAGTAACTAGTATTCTGTTTGCCTGAGGAAGGTGAGATACTTATTTTGCTGAAAGCGTATATTTTATATACACTTTTAAATCGAACGCTAACGTTTTAACAGTATAATAAATACTTGGATTTTTCAACATACAGAAGAACTTCTCTTATTGTTCCTGGTTCGTTTTAACAGTTTTTTGCTTGTTTGTTTGGTGAAGTGGTTCGTAGTCTCTTTATGGCGAACAGGACTGGAGATGCTTCTCAGAGTATGTTTACTCAAGTGGATAACTCGAATGAAGCTCGTGACAACAGTATTGGCAACCTTACTGCTTTAGTCCAGGCTTTACTAGGTCGTGTGGACTCTCTCTCACAGAAAGTGGATTCTATCAATGTTCAAAGTATTTCGGGTGAGAACAGGGCTTTAAATCAGCAGAGTTCAGCTGGTAATCCAGTGGTAAACAGAGATGAAGGACATAATAACAATGCAGCTGGTGGAAATGGTGAGTTGAATCACATTAATGGCACTGCTGAAACGCCTGTATCTAATGGTAATAATGCTGCAGTTTCTCAAGCTGCAGGCAGGAATAATTTCCCAACTACTAGTGGAATTATTCCAGTAATGAATAACTTTTTAGATAAAAACATTTCTTTTGGAGACATTAATAATTCTAGTACAACATTGACTGTATCCAATGAAGAAGTGAATAACAGCTTACCAAACAAAATCGAGGTTTTTGATGCAAAGATATTCAAATGTAAAAAATTGCAATTAGAGGTGTCATATCTTGAAGAATGCATCCGTAATAAAATCATTCCAAAAGGGTTACGCCAATGGCGCTTCCCAGCAGGCTTGACGGATGATAGCATTTTTCTATCATGAATTGATAGAATTATTCGATAAACAAGGTCAGGAATTCTTGCAAGCACTTATTTTGTTTTATACTAAAGACATTTCTAGTCTTAAAATTGATCTTGAAAAACTTGAAAACAAAATAAAGTCGGATGCAGAATTCCTGAGGTATAAACATGAATACTGTAGAATATTTTCAAGCATTGATGCCACTATTGAAAAGCTCCTATTAACCAAAAAGAAGAAAATAGCCAGAGACATTAAAGACTATGCTAATAATCAGGCATATCCCAGACTTTCCAATAAAGCCCCAGGGAGACTTAATGCTAATTTACAACCTGGCCAAGGTATCCTCGAGCTGGATCAGACTAATTCCAACAGTAGTACTGATGTTCCTAACCAGCAAAGGCAGTTTTTAAGGAGGAGCCCTAGGCTTAATACCAACAACAATAATAATAACAGTAACTTTCAAGAAGGTTCTGTTGAACAACATGCCCACCCACGGGAATGCCAGAATTGTGTAGAACATAACATTCAAGACAGGGCACCCCAAATCCATGAAAACCAACAGGATTTTTGTCAAGTGGGCAATTCCAGGGCGACGACCAACAACCGATATCGACTCCCACAGCAGAACAACAGGCGGAACAAGAGGAGACCACGCAGGAGATAGTTTATAACTTTAATTTTGGTATAGAACCACACCTGCACAAAAGCAGTTGTGGTGACTTTACCATTTACAACTATACTTCTCTTGCGATTCAACAAGACATGGTAGACTTTTTATCGAAAGACTTATCTTTTGTTCCTAGTCGCAAAATGGATATTGTAAAAACTGTTATTGATTTGAAAGTCTTTGTCCGTAAGCTTAATTTGAATCTATTGATGGGTAATAATTTGCCCATAACTAATGCATTAAGAAT
This sequence comes from Protopterus annectens, assembly GCF_019279795.1. Lineage (NCBI taxonomy): Eukaryota > Metazoa > Chordata > Ceratodontiformes > Protopteridae > Protopterus > Protopterus annectens. The sequence continues at coordinate 234,733,706 of NC_056744.1, forward strand.
CTCTAGTTCTTACAAACCTTCTCTCCACCCTACTTTGCACACGTTTGAAAAAATGTGCGAAGTTGATTTCTGGGCCATCAAGAACAATGTGACACATAGACATCATAAATACATCAATAATACCACCTTTTTGGAACAGGATTTCATTAATTTATTGAAAGAATGTAACATCAGGGTAATGAAACCAGATAAAGGGGGAGGTCTTGTATTTATGGACCACTGCACCTATGTTGACTATATGTTCAAACATCTAGAAACTCCCTCTTATAGGCAGGTGACATTGAACGAGGTCAGAGTAGCATATAGTAAGATTAGGGAAACTTTAAATGATTTATTCCTAGAAGGTTCCAATGATATGGATACCCATAAATATTTATCAATGGCAGCACCTAGAATTCCAGCCTTTTTTGGCACTTCTAAACTGCATAAAAGGCTGCATGCCCCACCATTTAGACCTATAGTGGATGGGAGAGGATCGATCACATATGCAAGTGCCAAATGTATTGATTCTGTTCTCAAACCACTAATTATAAGTGAGGCCCAAATATGTAAGGACTCATGGAGCTTCCTGGATAGTTTAAGTAAGCAAGCTTTTTCAAAGGATGTCCTTTTCTTGACAATCGATGTCAAAGATCTGTATACAGTCATCCCCCAAACTACAGGGGTGAATTGGGTGAGAGAATTTATGTTAAGAAAAGGAAGTAATCATAACAGCATAAACTTAATAGAGACACTACTTGAGCTTGTTTTGGCCAATAACTTTTTTATGTTTGAGAACCAATTTTTTGTACAAACTTCAGGTATGGCAATGGGTTCTCCATGTGGAGGCTCATTTGCCAATGCAGTTATGGCATTTTGGGAGATGAACATGCTCTTTAAAGATGAGTGGTTTCAAAAATATGTCACTTGGTACACTAGGTACCAGGATGACATATTTTGTATGTGGACAGGTAATAGGGAACTTATTCCTATATTTATCAACAGAATTTCACAATACACTGACTTTTTAGAGTTTACATATAGTATAGGTGACATTCAAGCAAATTATTTGGATGTATTATTGATCAAGGATAGTAATAACAGTAGGTATAAGAGCCTAATTTACAGGAAGCCCACATACTCAAACTCTTTTCTTCATTTTACCAGCAGCCATCCCTTTCATCAAAAGAAAGTGGTAATTAAAGGACAGTTGGTTAGGGCTGCCCGTATGATCACAGACTTACACGATTTCCATTCTGAATGTTTAACACTCATGAGCATGTTCATTCATAGAGGGTATCCATCTAGCCTAATTTTTAAACTCATAAATGAGGTCACTAGTAAGCGAGAGCAAGGTTACTTCATTCCCCTTTTAGGGGATCATTCTTCACGGCAGATAACTACCTCCCAGGAAGACAGCCTAGAAACAACTGACACGCTGGATACTGTTCTAGGGATTAAATCAGAATATACTATCAGTTTCCTACACACTTTCTCTTTAGATCACCAGCTAATCAAGGAAGTGTTATTTAAAAACTGGGACTTAATTAGAACAGATCAGTGTATAGCTAGACGTTTAAATAATGGCCCAAAAATAACATATAGGAGAGGAAATAACTTGAAAAGTATTTTACAAAACAAGATAAAGAAGCAGCATTCTAACAGACCACATGGCATGTTCAAATGTGGTACATGTGCCCAGTGCCGACATGTCAAGGTCTGTAGCCACATTAGTCTCAACAATATTGTTTATAAGATTAACAACCATTAGAATTGCCAAACTAAAGGCATCATTTATGCTGCTAAGTGTAATTTCTGTAAAGCCTTCTACATAGGCAAGACTGAGTGTAGATTCAAATCTAGAATCTACGAGCATCAGCATGCCATTAGTAGGAAGGATAGTACTAATGCCTTAGCTAGGCATATTATGGAGTATGGTGATCACTCCTTCAGTTACATAATATTAGAACATAGGGAACCTGACATTAGAGGTGGAGCCTGGAAAATCCTCCTGGAGATGGATGAACTTTCGTGGCAAATCAAAACGAGGACACACATCTTTCCTGGTATAAATGATGTTACATCAATTAAGTGTATTTTGAAGTGGCTGGTTCTTAATAGGTAACCACTCATCTAGTCTGCAGTAAGGAAGGGTAATATGTACCACATTCAACATTTCTTTTTATCTTCATTTATTTATTATTTATTTATTCTTTATCATCATTCATTATTTATTATTCATTATTTATTTTTTATTTGTAATTTTAGATTATATTAGTATCTGCACTTTATACAAGATCACTGTTAAACAACAGCATAAGCATAAGAAACTATGTGCTTTTGTGCTTTAAATTTGTGTCAAGTTGAGTAAGACTGGTAAAAGCATTTTCTTGTTTAAGGTTGTCATGGTGAAAACTTAATTAGGAAATGCACTACATGCTGATTGGTTATCAATTTTTAAACCATGTATAAATGCTAGAATAGTAACTAGTATTCTGTTTGTCTGAGGAAGGCGAGATACTTATTTTGCTGAAAGCGTATATTTTATATACACTTTTAAATCGAACGCTAACGTTTTAACAGTATAATAAATACTTGGATTTTTCAACATACAGAAGAACTTCTCTTATTGTTCCTGGTTCGTTTTAACAGTTTTTTGCATATATGGTCACACATGCAAACACACATGGCAGTACTGTGAATGATACACCTGCTTTATGATGATACGTCTGACAGACATGCAGCAGTATTGGCCGCATTATGTGTACCAACGCTATGTCCGGCAATTGTGCTGATATATGCACACGGGAGGATGTAAGTGTTACAGGTGTCAAGTGACGTACAGTCGGTAACACCTGACCGCTGTGTAGGTTTTTGTCTTCACCGTCAAGTAACAGTAACATAGCGTACTGTTTGCACATGTAATGGTAGGATGGCGTGTGACACGCCTGTGAGCCGTCCCCGGTGAACATCCATCTACACAGGTGGATCACCACTTTATGTACACATCCATCCATACCTGATGTACATCCTACCATACTGTCAGTATTTCACCATATACAGGTGTCAATGATGGGGCTGCATTGCAACTGCATGTTGTAGTTAGACACAGATGAGTTACTTACATCAGCTACTGCACATGCATGGTAGCTGCATCCACACTACAGTTTGTACATGTGTGTTTGTCCTACATGCCTGTCATGTAGCCATGTTTATATGCATTGCAATTGGTGGACATGTGTGTTGACATACATAACACATGGACTGTTGTATGATATGATGGGTGTCATGGGTAACTAGTACAGAGGGAATGTATCCTCGGTCAACATTGCTACCTCATGTACTGTTAGCATTCAACAGCCATGGACCCACCTTCCATTTGCGTGCGTATGATTGCTGTAGCCACTTGTCTGCACGGAGGACAGCAAAAGCTATGCTATGTACATATGTGTTGTGTGTGTGGTCCATGCACATATCCACTGCAATTACATGTATGACATATCCAAACATGTGGGTTCGTTGGTGTACAGCAACAGTCATCTGTCACAGCTGTGTAAGACCCAGGGCCCCTGGTATGTGTAGAGCCAACCTGGTTATGTACAGTGGTATCATTGCAATGCATAACACATGATGGAACCCTGTCGGTACATGTGTAGTCTGCACAGTTGCTGTATACCTATGTACAGTCCACTGGTCATGAGTCACACAGTGTTGTGTTGATGTATGGCTGTGTATTGCTGGTCCTACGACATGGTGATGTCTGAGGGCTACATTGTAGACTGCGGTGTGTACCTCTGTGATCTGCACCTCAGACATCTGTGATGGCTCCTGAGTGTGTACTGGTCAATACATGTGAGTGGCCTTCATGTACATGGGGACAGTAATACCATACTGTGCCCTTCCGTGTTTAGTATCCATGTGCATGCAAGAAGGCCCTTTGCAGCTGCTAAGTGTGTGAGCATGCCCAGTACGCTGTTGTGTAGTTGGACACACAGTACATACCAAAATGCACCCTTACATGTTTAGAATTCATGTGCATGCAAGACAGCCCTTTGCAACTGCTAAGTGTGTGAGCATGCCCAGTAGGCCGTTGTGTAGATGGACACACAGTACATTCCAGACAGACGTGTGATACTACGTGTGTGGGCATGGCCAGTGACACCTTGTGTTGGTGATGTGCCTCTGTGTATGGGCATGGCCATTGACACCCTGTATAGCGATGGTGGACATCCAGGCAACAGATGTCCATTTTCAATGTCACGGTGGATGCCTACATTGAACACACTGGTTGACTGTCTTGCAGGTTGTACTGTCTGAGGCATGTCCTGCATCTATGTAGTGTTGTTGTAGTGCTCCGTAGATATTTAGTTGCCCCGATCACACCACTGCCGTGTGTTTGTCTACGTCTACCTTGGGACAGTAATATGCTTTCAGACTTTTCACTCTCTATACACTCCCTATCAGCATCCTTGCCTTTGTGGATGATGTCACCCACCTAGAAGTATGCCTCTGGGAGTGCTGTGTTCAGTAATCTCGGTAGCGAGTTCTGTAAATGCGTAATTCTGTAGTGTGATAAGGTAGTTAGGTGTATGTTCGACTCCCAGCCCTGCCAAGTGTGTTCTGTGTGTGTGTGTGTGTGTGTGTGTGTGTGTGTGTGTGTGTGTGTGTGTGTGTGTGTGTGTTTCCAGCTGCCTGGGGATACAGTAATGCTTTTAGACGCCTCACACCACATACATTCCCTATTGGCGTCTTTGCCTTTGCAGATGATGTCACCCACCTAGAAGTATGCCTCTGGGAGTGCTGTGTTCCTTAATCTCGGTAGCGCGTTCTGTAAATGCGTAATGCTGTAGTGTGATAAGGTAGTTAGGTGTATGTTCGACTCCCAGCCCTGCCAAGTGTGTGCCTCTGTGTGTGTGTGTGTGTTTCCAGCTGCCTGGGGACACGGTAATGCTTTTAGAAGCCTCACACCACATACATTCCCTATCGGCTTCTTTGCCTTTGCAGATGATGTCACCCTCCTAGAAGTATGCCTCTGGGACTGCTGTGTTCAATAATCATGGTAGCGCGTTCTGTAAATGCGTAATGCTGTAGTGTAATAAGGTAGTGAGGTCTGTGTTCTAATCCCAATCCTGCCACGTGTGTGTGTATGTCTGTGTGTGAGTTTCCCGCTGCATGACAGCAGTACATTGCTTTTACACTATTCACTCTCCATAGAATACGTATGGCATCTTTGCCTTTGATGCTGATGCCAGCAAGCTAGACATATGCCTGTGTGAATGGTGTGATTTAGTAATCATGGTAGCGCGTTCTGTAAATGCGTAATGCTGTAGTGTGATAAGCTAGTTAGGTCTGTGTTCTGATCCCAACCCTGCCAAGTGTGTGTGTGTGTGTGTGTGTGAATATATATATATATATATATATATATATATATATATATACATATATATATATGTATATATATATATATATATATATTTATATATATATATATATATATATATATATATATAAATATGTATATATATGTATATATATATATATATATATATATATATATATATATATATATATGCGTGTGTGTAATGTAGATAGATATGTATGTGGATATTAGCACTATTGAATGTGCTGCATTATCTGTATGTGATCACCTTTGATGTATGTAAATCTGCTATGGCTCAGTGATAGTGCACATACTGTGTGCTGTAGTGATCCTGGGTTATATTTGTGTAGTAACCAGTTATTTTGTTGTTGGGTATTACAAGGGACATTGAAAACAATGATAGTACAGCACCTTTAAACGGTCATGTGCACATCTCAGCAACAGTCAGCAGTGGTTATTACTTTGGAGGATGAGTATGGCTCATATAACTATGTATTAACTGGCAATACTATGCAAATCAGGTTAACATTACTGACTCCCTTTTATCCACAGGTTGTGATACAGATCCCAAGAATGTTTGTGTACACATTGACAGGTGCAGGACTGGAATATTGTTAAATGCATGGAGGGGTGTCCATGGCCAGTAATCGCGATCCGTACAGCCTGGCAGATATGGTCTGTGACTGTCTCACAACCTCCTGTATATGGCTGACACATGCTGCAACTGTGTACATGCAGACACACACACATAAAACAAACAGCTAGGGCTAACACATACACACACATTGCATCAATATTGGGCCATGCAAACACTGTTGTCCCTCACACACACAGACTTACATGTTCATTGGATGGCTCAATGACAGGATCTGGAAAAGAGGCACCATACCCTGTGCATATGATGACACCTGTGCCACCACCTGTACTGTGTAACATTGATGCAGGAACAGACTAACATGGTGCTGATGCACAGGGTGGCTTTATAGCACTGTATTAATGTTAAAATGTTGTTAACACAAAGTGTGATATCCTTCTAGGTGTATATAAGCAGGCATGATGCATTGCAGCTATGACCATCAATGTAGTATAGTTTACAGCACTGTTAATTCTGAAGATTTATTATCCATCGATGTGCCATTTGACTGACGTGTGCAGTATTGGCAGCATGTGTTTCAGAGTGTGCAGTACATGTGTGATGTGTGTAGTACAGATTTATACATGCTTACAGATGCATACACTGACTTACACGACATTGCACGGGCTTTAACATTCTTACACTAGCTTACTCATTCTTCAACACGCGCACACGGGCTGACACATGCACACACATGCTTACTTGGGCTTACAGGCGTGCACAGGCGCAAACACACTATAAACAGGTTTGCAAGAAACTTCAGTGATATCCATGGCGTACACCATCAGTTTCCTAACCTTACCTAGGATAAATCATAACACGCCTCTTCCACTGATGAGTAACTGACAGCAAACATGTGACACACTGCTCCGATAAGATTACAGTGTTTTATACATACACACTCATGATGTCACCTATCTTCTACTCTGATAGTCCCCTTTACCTACTCTTACACTGTAGTGGTTTAGCCCATATGGCATGACAAATTGTGATTCACTATCCTCAGCCTCAATTGCATCGGATTGCCTACTAATGCTTGGTTACATCTCTGACAGACCGCTTCCACACATAGCAACCAGTACTCAGTAGCCATGTTGTCTTCAGTTTGCCATTCACCTGCATGGCAACGTAACTTCTAACTAAAATTACAATTTGTATGTATATTTTAAATATTTTTCTTGTTTTGACAGTGCAGCGTGTTTTAGCGCCTCTGCGCTATGCTTAAACACCGGAGATCGGGGGAGGACAAACAGAGTTTTATTAATTCCAATGGAAAAAATGCCACTGGCCTTATATTTGGCTTGTCCGCCTGGTGAACGGAACTGCCCTGACCAAGTTCAAATGTCAGACAAAGCACATGGACAGAATTTGTCCATTTTATAAATATTTACCTGTGTTTACAGACACAGGTGTTTCGGCACCTGTCAGCAGCTTTTTATGTTGGCAATACATAATATGGGTGGGGTGGTTATGATACATAATCCACGGTGAGGGGTGTTCCCATTCACATTTGACTATTTCCTGTATGCATTCATACGAGGATTATTATTTTGGGCATGAATTAACTACAGGTATGCAGTAGTACAGTAAACAAATGTGAAGGTTTGTTACTGTAAATATGTATGGACCTCTGTAATACACTGTTGTTTTCTGGCAAATCAGTAGCTAATCATTAAAGAATGAAGTCAGAACATAATGACAGACAGTTGAGTTTTAGACTTCATACTCTTCAGGAAATTAATGCCAATGTACTAACTGTTATTCTATCAACTTTCTAAGTTTCTAAGAGCAATCTTTACAAATTGTCCATACTTTTGGGCCTTTGTCCCACTTTTATTCACAGCTTTGTCCAGATATCTTGCTCTCAGAGGTTGACAGGTATGGTCGGTCACACCTACACGCACATTACTTGTCCCTCACACAGTAGATCAGGGTTATCCTGTTTATGTCAGTGCCTTCATCACCCTTATACCATTTGCCACTGTGCGAATGTGTGCAATATATTCTCCCACTTATTCATGTCGGGACACGTGCGTCACGGGCAGGTGTTTGATCCTGGGTAGTAGGTTATGCATGGCCACTTAGGGCTGGACAGTGTTGTGCACCTCTAATGCACATTCCAACTTCTGTCCAGATATCTACAGGACTGGACTTTGTGTCTTCCGTTCTAATGTTTACACAGGTTACGGATCCCATGAGGGATATCCAAAAATTGGACTGATCCACAACAGGAGAAATAACGAACATCTTTTTGGAGTTACGAAAATATGCTGAGGGCTTTACATGCAAGGGATACATAGTGTGCAATCCTGCAAATGCCTAGGGTGACACTACCTACTACATATGCGTAGTGGTCACTATGTGTAGCTGTGGCTGCACCAGACCAGTAGGCCACGTAAGGCTGGATTTGGTGGACGCTCAGGTATGGGAGTGGGTTTTGTGATGTGGAGGGGATGCTGGGTAGCCCATTATACATCCAGGAGTGTTGCATTTGTTATGGCCAGTTCCATCAGGACCAATCTGTGGGTATGTGCCGGTGACATATCTATACATTTGTATCGCACATTTCAATATTCATATGTTTGTGGGATTGTGTTCTACAGTATGGCCTGTCTGCTTGTATTGCAGCTGTTTATACATGTGTTTGCGTTTCTTTCAGCTTCACCCGCTGCTCCTTCTTACACCTCCGGTTCACCTATTCTGCATACGACACAGTATCGCCTTGGAGGATTGTACCATTACCCATCCACCCCACACACACAGATTCCTCACACCCCATACATCACTGCTTTGGTTGTTGGCCCATGACAATGCCAGAGTAACACACTGAATGCCCTACATGTGTCAGGTACCTGTATGGTTGTGTGGACTACCCTGCCATGTTTGCTTTCCACATGCTATACCTCACGCACATAGGTACACGCCCATACTTAACTTTCATTACATGGTTGGTATACACGGGTACTACCCGTTCGACTGTGACACATCCTGGCAAGTTCGGCTTGTACTGCTGACTTCCTGATTTTGGCAGCCTGTTGTACTCATTGGTTGGATGCCACCTTTTCCTATGTCCAGGATGGGATATCTTCCGTACACATATCCGACTGTAGTGGACAACACCTCCCCACAGTCGACGGTAGGGTTGCCACCTTTTCAATTGGCCAAAGTGGGGCATTTTTGGTACAAACATCACATTTTACAGGCTGACACATACCCATGGTCGGTACACTGGATAGAACTTAAAATTCTTGCCTATATAAAAGCTTATTCTTGTAGCATTTTAGTTGCTTATTCTGTTTCTTATAACATTTATGTAATTTAGATACAGAAAAACTGTTTAATGCAACTATTACATAACATATAGGGAATAATTTTGTCCTATAATCTCAGGGCATTTGCCATTTTTACAAGTTTTTGTCAGGACACAACTGCCCAATGAGGGACTGTCGCTCGCAAAGTGGGACAGGTGGTAATCATAGCCGATGGTACAGATAATACTGTTCCTTTCAGCCTACATGTGTCCTTATTGTTGTAGCTGTTTATATGCTCCTTCTGTTTTGTTTACATGCTTATTCTATTTCCTATCACATTTGGTATGTGGCATACGGACATACCTTTTGTATGTGACTATTACCTGCCTTGTAGGATATGATTCGGACATACGGTCACTAGATATCTACATTTCTCATGTATTTTGTTATGGACACATCTGCCCAGCTGTATATCCTCCTTCACATTATGGGTCAGCTGGTGACCCTCACCATTGGGCTGGACGTACCTACTGGTGGCTCGCTAACATATGATGCATTTCACTTCCACTTGGTATGGCTATCTACACCGCGTTGGACTACGGCCACACGGACTTCCATGTCATTTATTCGTGGGATAGGGACCCATTATTCCCTACTGTGCATTTGTGTTTGTTTCTTCACTTTGTGTTCGCAGGTACTTTCTTGCATGCTTTGCATACCTTTCAGTATCCACGGACACTGACAGATGTGATTACTATGTTGCAACTTGTTATATGCAAGCATTTTAGGTTGCACGTCGACAGCTGCTATTTCCACACCTCCATGCGGTACTTCGACACGCCCTATGCACTTGCGCTCCTTTCCTGTGCACGTGGCTGTGTCGGCAGCGCACCTTCATTAATATGCATTTGATGCTACTGAGCCTTCTTTACGCTGCACTGTCGGCGCAAGCCTACCGCCGTCCTTGTGCCGAGCTTCATGAATCCAGGGGAGCATGTATTCTTTCCTTATTTTTTGGCTTGAGAATTCGAACTTCGAACAGAGGTTAACCCTTACAGAGCAAAAGAATTAAAGAAAGAATTTTGATTCATTCCTAGCTAATTTGATTTCCTAGTATCCACCAGTACTTCAGTTCATGATCAGACAGAGACGGCCAGGGAGTCACTCATTTTTTTACTTTAAATTGAGGTAGGTGTCTGAGTCCGACTCCTCCTAATGTCATCAAGTATTGATAACTGCTATAGTTGTTAGGTTTTGTCGATTTTATAACAAGTTTGAAGAATGCGCTTATTAATAGATATTTTGTGCAGTTATCTTTGTGTGCCACAGCCACTGCCTACAAAAGCTTAGAGTATGTATGTACTCTAACGGTTTAACGGTTAAGTTGTATACCTGCTTAGATGACTGTCACAGATCACCTTACCAAACAAACCTGGCTACAAGCAGTTTCTGCCAGTGCTTTAATCTTTATACAGTCAATTGATGTAGCAATGTATCATATAAATATGCACTCTTTCCCATTAGACAAAAAATTCTCATCTATACAAGCTAATAAAGGAGTGGCATTACTGTGCATGTGACAGAGCATTGAGCAAGAGAGATACAGAGAGGGAAGGACAGACTTCTTGTCTGTGGGTGGGGGGGGGCAAGCAAAGCAGTAAAGCTTCAGAAGTGCTTGCTTGTATGAAATGTCTTGATGACTTGTGGAGTTTAAGATACTGCATTATTGAAAGAGACAGAGGACATATGAAGTCTGCGAGGAAAATTATTCAAGCACTTTTATTGGAAAATACAATCTGAATGAGTGTATACCTACAATAGTAGGCACTTTGTACACCTATAAACTATACACTGAAAGATCACTTTGAGGGGATTTTCAGTGTTCTCCAAGGTGCATCAAACATGGCACTAATTATATTAAGCAGAGGAGTGGAAAAGGCATATTCCACCCCATGGGGTATATGGGAACTTTGTTCTCAGAAAAAAGCATGTCTTCTTTCTTTTGCTTAAATGCCTTTTTTTTTGTTGTTTGAAGCAAAATTCAAGCACTTTTTATTTTAAGTGAGATGTCACATAGCCTAGGCTATACCTACAGTAGTCCATTGTACAAATGTCTTGAACAAACAATGTGTATGTTGGGGGGGGGTAAAACATCTTTGCTGTAGTAGAGCAATTTGAAGGCTGTCTCTGTTTGTCATTGGGTGAACCTCTAAACTGGTGTAGGTAACCTGCTAATGGAAGCATAATAATGCAGTTTAACAAAATGTGCATAGTTTTTGATATTCAACCAACATCAAAAATTAAGAGAATGCTATTAACCAACTCAGGTATTGATTTGGTGGTGATAAAGAAGAAGGAAGGTCCCTAAAACACTGGGCATTCTGTTATTGAATATAACTTTAATGGCCGAGAAAAATAAATCAGATGTGTCATTTTACTACCCTGGGATGAATTACTTTCATATTTTCCTTGGATATTTAATGAAGCAATCTGATATAAACCTATAAAGCATAATAAAACAATGAAATGTATCTTGCTACAGGCTAGGAAAGTCACCAACTGAGGTACACACTTAAATCTACAAGAGTGGTCAAACAACTTGATATTCACTTAAAACTAACAGAGGGACCAGAACTATGGTGAGAACTGAATTCACTGAATATGTTTGGGAGCTGTATCCCCCCATTATTGGCTTTGTTCAAGTGTTTTGTGCTAAGAGGTTGAGAGCTATGTTGAGAACTTAATTCACTAAATTATCGCCATTTAAGTTTCAGTCTTCCTGCTTTTCAAGAAACAGCTGATTTGGCATAGTGATATGTTGTTCTGACTATAGTGCACAGTGGCCTGGGTTCAAGACTTGGTAGTGAAATGTATGGCGGTAGCGCAGCATTTTGTTCTAGCAACATTCCAAGATTATACAAACAATGTTTAAAATGTGCCCCTGGGTTTTGGCCTTTTACCCCCCCCCAAAAAAAAAATTGTTGGCTTTTTCCAGATTTCTTTTTCTCATGTGCTGCAAAGTTAAGACATACAATTGAGTGTCGAGTGGATGTTACAAGGAGCTAAGAGCTTCAGGGGAAGATAAGTTTAGTGCTGCTTATGCTGAATCTGCTTCCATTGTTAATAGCACCAAAGGTAGTGTACTTGCTTTTGATGCAGAAGGCTGTGGGTTCTACTCCCACAGTATGTAGATGCATTTTAATACTGTACTGTGTTTTACTTTTAAAGGGGGTGGATGCTGCAGTCCTGGGAATGTCCTCTTTGGCGGAGATACCTAGTAACTATCAACATGTTATCAGTTTGCCATCCATTCCTTATTGCAATATTTTATTCTATTGCAATATTACTGGCTTATCATTTTTTAATGCAACATGGGCAATTTATTCCTCAAGGTCAAAAGGCACTTTATTTGTAGATGAAACAATGAAATATAAAGTTGTTTGCTAGCAGCAACCTCTTTATTAGTTACAGATCTTTTTAATGTGGAATTATTTAGACAATTTTTACTTCTGCAGAGATTGTGCATATTTACTGATACTGGTGGATTGTAGAAGTTTGAGAAGACTTTTATGATGGAAATGTTCTGAACTGCACAATTTTGTCATTACTAGTGCATGCATTTTGTTTCATTGCTTACTGGAAAAATGTTAAAAACAATAAATTTAAAACACCCTCTAAATGTACTGTATAATACAAGGAATATAATTTAATACAATCAGGAAGGTGTATCAAAAACACATGTATGTTTCATGTGCAAGGGTCCTACGATTTGAATGCAGCCCAAAGTTAATCTTTATTTGCCACTGGCCAGATGTATGTTCTATGACTGTGGGTTTCAATGCTGTTTCAATGAATGTGAGTTTCAAGGGTAGAGAAGTGTTAATGCTAAGTGTATTTTCATTGTGAGACTGCATTGTTTTGTTTAGCAGACGTCTATTAGTGTTTGTGCTGTAAAATGTAAAATAAAACTTTTAAATGAAATCCAAATCATCGTAGAAGTAAAGCAGTATGCACATTACAGTGTTTATGGTAAATGGGGTGAAATAACCAAGTAATGGGACATTGGAATGGCTGCAGGGGGTAGGCCCCATTCGACCATGATTTTGTGAGGGGGGAAGGGCAGCAAACTCAAAGACAACCCCAGCTGAACTATACCTCTCAACTGTCCAGATTTTCACAGAATGAATATATTTTTGCTTCTTGTTTTTGGTTTGTTACTCATAAAATTTGTGTTTTTTCTGGTAAATCATTTAGGAATGAAGTCACTAAATAATGACAGACATTACATTTCAGACTTCATGCCCTTCAGAAAAATGCATGCTAAAATAAGACCTTATTTTATCAACTGTCTAAGTTTATACAACAGCGATTTTTAGTACTGTCTTTATGTTCCCCCAATATATTTGGCCTTGTCTAGATTTCCTGCTATAAGAGGTTGAGAGGTACAGGCAAAAAAATCACTTCATAGAATTAGGTATAGCCAAACATCTCAACTGTCCCCAACTTTGGCTCAAAATGTTGTTCTCCCCCTAATAATCCCTCCACAAAATGGTCATTTTGGAAGAAAATGTGGAGGGTTTACAATTAATAAATAATTGTAATGATCAGAGTTATAGATTACCTTTATATCAGAAATGCATGTGGATTTTCTTACTTTGTCAGCTGCTCAACTTAACAGTACTAATATTAAAAAAGTGTCCCTTCTTTGACAGATTCCCAGCTGTACTGTGTGGCTATTTTATATTTTTCCATCACATTTTTGGTCTGTTGTTCATAAAATTGTGGTTTTCTGGCAAATGAGTGGCAAATCATTAAAGACTGAAATTAGAAAATGACGACAGACATTTGAGTTTCAGATTTCATACTCTTCAGAAAATTCATACTAATGGAAGACCTACTATTCTATTATCTTTCTAAGTTTATAAGAGCAATATTTAAAAATTGTCCTTATTTTTGGGCTTTTCCCCCACTTCTATTCATGGCTTTGTCCAGATTTTTTGCTCTGATATTGAGAGGTATGACAAATGTGTCAGGGCTATCAATGTCAGCCAGAGACATTTCAAATTGTGACATACTTGTTGCACCCCACTCCCTCATGTAGTGACTCTGGATGTGTCCAAGCAAGGCAAGGAGCAGTTATGCAGTATAAGTGTGCAGAGTATCCCCCCATCCAAGGTAGAAACAAGTACTACAATGGCTTTTCATCTGTCATTGATTTTGCAGAATGTTCTGCTTTTCTGTCATATTTATATACTGTTGATTTATACTTCTTATTATTCAGAAAATGCATGTTGTTGCAGTGCCTGTTGCTCTGAGTTTAAGTAGCAATGCTTTAATGACCATCAGGTAAGCTTGTCTGAGATTGTAAGATGCAAGTAATCTGTAATAACCATAGTGTTAAAGAATTACCAACATTGAAAGCCTTCTTGTCGTTGCCATGCCGAGAATATTTACATAATTAGATAAGGTATAAGCCTTAGGTATTGAAATGCCCATGACAGTATTTGTAATAAAGGACAGGATTACAGTATTTCCAGAAGCTCACTACATTTGTTGGAGACTTGCAGTCATCTTTTCAGGCTTTACCATTAAACTAAACAGGATGCTAATCTATCATGTGTGGTCCATAACTTGTGCAGAAATCCTTTAAGCAATTTATCTTGAGCTTGTTTCTTGTTTACTGTTCATCTTTTTACTTTGATCATGTTTTCCCCAAGAAACAAGTAGATAGGTATCAGGCAGCAGGTCTTTTTTTGGATAAGAAACATTTTTACAAGTGGGTGTATCAAAGAGGTTGCTACTTTCAGCATGTTACTTGGTACTTTTATAAAGCTGAATATAAATTATAATTAGAACTGCAGTGCAAGGAGAAGTGGTTTGAGTTGAGTGCTGCTTGTTTTTTATACTTGATTTTGACTGGCATTCCAGTAAAGTATTTAAAAAGTAATTAATTTTTTCATGCATCACAACTGTTTTTGTTTCCATCTAGATATTAAGTAAGCTGTCATGTAGCCAATGCATTGAAATATTTTTTTTTCTTCTACACTTATTTTTCTCATGATTGGACTCTCATAATGACAATTTGTTACCCAGGGCAACATATTTAATTAAAGTCCTAGTTTTTGTGGTTTTGAGCATAGCTCCACCCCTTTCTAGTTGGCCAAACCACATCCCCATTGGCTCCACCAGTTCAAGTGTTTCCTGCAGCCCACCTTTGATTTTAAGTCACCAGCTGCCACTGAGAAACACCCACACCCTTACCCACACTCAACCACACTACACACACACACACACACACACACACACACACACACACACACACACACACACACACACACACCACTCAAACACATATATCTATACCTATCTATGTGTATCTCTCTCTCTCTCTCAGTCACTCTCTCTTTCTCTATATACACACACATATATATATATATATATATATATATATATATATATATATATATATATGTGTGTACATATATATATATATATATATATGTATATATACATATATATATATATATATATATATATATATATATATATATATATATTTATATATATATATATGTACATATATATATATATGGGTTCATGTCAGTACACCAACAAGCGGAACATCGACATTCACTCCACCGACACATGAAATAATCGAAACCGCAAACACGGACATTTAACAGGTAAGAGATTTACATATATATATATATATATATATATATATATATATATATATATATATATATATATATATATATATATATATATATAGAGAGAGAGAGAGCGAAAGAGAGATATTAATACTGTACATACACACTCACATATATATATCTCTATTTATATATGTGTGTGTGTGTGTGTGTGTGTGTGTGTGTGTGTGTGTGTGTGTGTGTGTGTGTGTGTGTGTGTGTATGTGTCTGTATATATATTTATATATGTATATATATATATATATATATATATATATATATATATATATATATATATATACAAAGTATGGGTCTGCTTTAGATAATCGAAGTACCACTTACCCGACTTTTAAATCACAGAGATGGAAGCACCAAAAATTCACTTAAATGAGCCCTAACATCACCAACAAAAAACTACAGGTAAGTAACCATTTGCCTGCACCACAACAAAACACAAAAACTGATCCGCATGAAACCCACTCATATGTGGGCTTCACCCCCACACCTCCCTATGTGGGGGTCTGCACCCCACACCCTACTAACTAAATATACCGACTTGAAATCACACTAAAGGGGCAAGGTTCACCATGGGGGACAAGTGGTTACTTACCAGTATTTTTTGTAGGTGATGTCGGGGTTCATTTAAGTGGATTTTCGATGCTTTCATCTCAACAATTTAAAAGTCGGGTAAGTGGTATCTCAATTATCTAAAGTAGACCCATATATATATATATATATATATATATATATATATATATATATATATATATATATATATACACACACACACACACACACACACACACACACACACACACACACACACATACATATAGGTTTATATATATATATATATATATATATATATATATATATATGTGTGTGTGTGTGTGTGTGTGTGTGTTTGTATGATATGATTCTATTATCTTTGGCTGAAGAGTTATTTTGTAGAACATTGAATAATTAAGCCCAGTACACGAGTGTGTGTACCACTGAACCACAAGCACAAGTTTTAGTTTTGGCTCTGAATGGCAAGACCTATCCCATATGTAGAACTTGATGCAAAATCACTAGAATGAGTCTGGCAACCTATCCTCCATGTAGAACCTGATGCACAATCACTAGTATGGGTTATACATGAGAAAAGTCCTGTGCTTTACATAGAACCAATCTACAAAACAAATATGTGATGAATATTGCCAACTATAACTTTTCTGTGAAAAAAGATTCACCTGTTACCTATACACACACATAGACCACCTTTTTGTTAATCAGGTATAGGCCTATTGATGTCAGCCTCACCATCTCCTAGATCTTGTAATGTTTTATCAACAACGTCCTGTATTCATAGATTAAAGCAATATATCTATCTCAGCACAGCATGGCACTAAAAGAAAAAAGGCGTATCCAGTAAACAATGCTATTTTCATAATAATCAGCAACACAAAAGGAAGGAATTATTACAAAAGTGCCATTTAAAAGGTAACAAGCAATTAAAAGTGGTTTGCTGAATTTCATCTTTTTCATGTATTGAAATTTATATTCTCAGTTAATCCCATTGAAGTGAAATAAATTCCACTGAATTCATTCTCATATAATTATTTTGTATTATTTGGCAATTTTTGCCCTCAATAATTTTACAGAAAACTGTTCATTCTGTGGGGAGACATAAAAAAAAAAAATGATGGAAAGTTAGAGATGCCCTGCAAAATCATTCACTATTCAGTGTTGCCCTTACTGAAAATAATGAGAATTCCACAGAATCAAGCATCTTGATATGTACGTATTTTATAGTCAGGCTGGTGCACTGTGCGTTCCAGTCAGAATGAGCTCTGCAATGCACATTCGTGTGCAGAGGCATATCATGCACGTTTTGCTTATATAGCATTCACTCTTAGTTCCATTTGTAACAGGGGTGGCACCCCCTTAACCTCCACCCCTATCTAGTTTTAAAGACAGAATGGGTAAGGAGTCACTGCGCCCACTTACAAAAGGGAATTAATGAGCAATATAGTGTCTTACAAAAGGAAGTAATAAAAATACAATGTTTTGGGGTTAGAGATAGATACAACCTGTCTTGATATTCTTAAGTAGAAGTTACTCGGCAAAGTTACATCCAGGTGATACATTGTACCAACAATAATTTATCAATGGCCAGGTTACTGCAAGTCTACTTCTATTCCTGTCAAAGCCATTCAATACCATCAACCCTGAATGCTAGATATTCATTTAATGTACTGGTTCATTTCTTGTTCAACTCTTAATATATATAAGGAAAAATATGGCCATGACTTGTCATCACAATTCATTGCTGACAAAGATGCATTCTGAGGTACCATTATGGCGTCATTATCTTTTCTACTGTTAAACAAAATATACACTCCATTATACTCATTTTAGCATTTCAGTCTCTTCATCCCTAACTTTGTTACAGCATCATCTCTCTCCCAAATGATGGGTTCCTAATCGCAATACGAAATCTATAAATAATTATTTCCAAAAACAGTTCAGAACTTTTGTTAATTAAAATGATGCCTTCATTACGCAGTATTTCGCTAGAACTCAGGTAAAGCTTCCTACTTCAGTTAAAGGAGCTTCAACAATCAACAATTTAATCAGTTGAATGCAACAATTTTACATTGTCTAAAACCTTTTAGTTAATTTATTAATGATTTATTACTGCTAATAGCAATTACAGGAACCAAATGAACTTGTATCATATGTCTCAAAATGAACATGCAAGCAGGAATGGTGTTTACCCAACTTAATAAAACAATGCTAGGTAACAATTATTGATTTGCTCCTCACTTCTTATGTATGCACTATGCAACACAACAAGTAAATAATTTACTGTGTCTATATATATATATATATATATATATATATATATATATATATATATATATATATGTGTGTGTGTGTGTGTGTGTCTATGTGTGTGTAAAATCAGTCATATTATCATCTAGATATCTACTGTTATTGTCAAAAAATCCTGAACTGCGTACTGTTGATTTAGTTTACTTTATAACATAGTATCTCATTCTTTATATGTATGGTGTTCTGTTTCTTCTCCTAGCTTTACATTTTGTTAAGCTTTTAAAATATACTTTAAAACTGTTTTGTAGAATATACTGTGTGTTTAACTGTCGTTTTTCAGTCTATTATCAACACCTGTCTTTTTATGCTGAGGAGTTTTCTCCCCAGGCCTTCATTGAAAATGGGCATTAAACCAGTTGGATAACCTGGTTAATGAAACATAAATAAATAAAAGGAATAACTTTGGTATATTTTCACAGTATTTTGGCAAACCTTGGCCATTTACCAGAACGGAATGTACTTCTTGGCATCCTTATTTTCTAATGAGGTAGAACAGAAACACTTGTGCAATAGTGTGGCCGGACTCATGAAATTTTTTTAAGCTTGCTTTTTTTTTTTCCAAACTACTCTGTTGCATTGTGGAAGTGCTTGTCTGAGCAAAGCCAGTATTTCCAGTGATGTAGTTTTGCACGTATTTTTTCCCCCAAGACAAAAAAAAAAACTAAAACTGAGATAAGAATGAAACAATGAATCAGAATAGGCAAGGGGACAGTTGCCATAGTGTCTTATTGTTTTTCATAGTTTTGGAAATGTGTAGCTTAACTTCATATAGCCCAAGTCATAACTTCGATGTTTTTATAACTACAAAGGTAGAAAATGTGGATTATATGTGCTGAGAACATTACATTTATATTTACCTGATTAAAGCCTATCACTTCCAGGTATTTCTACAATAACATCTTACTGACACTTCGGGCCATGTAATATAACCTGTTATTATGTACATTAACATTTTTCAAACCATAATATATGTGAGCTATTGAAAGATTTCATCTTAAAGCTTACATGATGGGAGACTAAACTATAGTGGTATTTGACAACTGCCTGTGCTGCTACAGATATATTAACTGTTGCTGACATACTGCTCATATATCCTGTCATCATTTTCATATTTTCTAAATATTGCAGCGGCCTGGTAACATGGCCATAATTGCCTAGCCTCATATGAAAGCTCACAAATGGACAAACAAAATGCTGTTGATAATATGTTAGTAGCTTCATTTGTTAGTGAGATATGGTACGTTGCTCACAAAATATTACAAAATCAGTACTTACTGTGTTTACTATGACTGTTAAAATCCAGTCTTAAATCTAGAATACAAAGAACACTACCATCGTATAAAATTGTTTGTGCTGAATAGTTTGCTATTTGCATTTTTTTATAAAATGTTATGGCTCCAGAGGTATGAACATTTGTTTAAAATTATTAGTACATAATTTTATTTTGTTAAAAAACTCAGTATAAAAATCAATGGATATTAGAGTCCAACGCTCCACTGGAGTGAATGAGTTATATTTTTTCACAATTATGTCTTTGTGTCTTCATTTCTTTTCTTTTATTTTCTTTTCTTTTCAATATCTAAATACTTCATGCAAATGGGAGAAATGTGCTTTGTAAAAGACCACACAAGTATTAAGTATAAGCAAGAACAATAACGGTTCTGGTAGAATAAATCATATATCTCACAAAAAATGAATAAATAAAATGGAGATTGTAAGACTTCCCAGTCCCCCACCCCCAAACAAAAAAGAAAGAAAAGAAAGAAATCTCAGATAAGAATGAAAAAAGTAGAAATTTTTAAGAAGAAATGTGAAATAACTTTTTGCAATTTGAACCATTTGGCAGTATCATCTTGTTACCATCTGCATTAGTGGCTATATACAAAAAAATATTATTTTGCTCACTAAACTGATAAATTAGTCATGTTACCCACTCAGTAAAACAGTGACTGTTCATGCACATGTATCCTGTACAGCAACAGTGGAATTTAGATAAAACCTACATTTCAGTGGACTCTCCTAGGGTGCTGTCTGCACACATCATGTCTCCTGTGAGAACCCAGACATAGCACCCTACTTGCTATGTGGAACTGACTTCATGTTTATAATCAGACCTTATTAAAATATTGTTTTCCTATTTTTGGTATTAACCCTGCTGGTGTCATGATTATTTGTTGTCCAAGATGTTATATAGTCAGTTTCCTAGCAGAATGTTGAGTATTGGATATTCGACTCGAGTAGGGCCATAACAGCTTTTCAATATTTGAAATGTTGAAGACGGACAATACCAGCTGTCTGAGTTAGCCTTCCTTCTGGACTCATGAAAGTACTTGAGTCCAGAGCAGTAGAATGTTCTTAAATTTGAGGTATTACTGGCCTGTTCATTGCCTGCATTACATATTTTGGTGGTCTGTTGTGATTGTTGCATTGTTCAAGTATCCGATACTCGACTTTCTAATTGTAAACCATATAGTCAGTGGGAGTGATGGGGGCTATGTGTATTAGATTGAAGCTTGGCACTGTTCAGATTTCATGCTTTCTGATCATCTCCACTGTGCATACCTTTGGTTTTATTTATTAATTTATTTATCACTTTTGTTTACTGGGAAAGTCTGACTGGGCACCATTGTCATTTTCAGAAGACACTTGGGGAGAAACATTCCATGTTACAGAATGAATAGAAGGATGTTATGCAAGATTTACATAATAAATGCACATATATAGTAAAATAATGTTATGGCAGTTATTCAAAACATGAAAGTTAATCAAAATGAAAATACAGTAAATATTAGTTAATATAGGACTTATGAGTCTAATTATTTTCAAAAAAAAAATCAAATGTAATTAGATATTAAGTAGGAAACAGTGAAGAAATTATTGGATGAAGATGGTTATAAATTATGAAGCCGTATTAAGGCGGTCCAGTTAAAAAAGTGATGGTGATAGCAGTGGAGAGGAGTAGGTGATTGATAGTTAGAGATTGTGAAGAAGTAGCTGCATTATGGCCAGGTACATAAAAGAGTGGTGAGAGTTAGTAAAGGTTTGAAGTAAGGGAGATGGAAATTAATCAGTTTCTGAATCAAATAGCAGCTGTCTTCTTGTCTACCATTCAGAAGGCAATTAGGACTTCAAGCAAGAGTTCATCCTCAGTAGAGCATTGCTGAGTCATGTAAATTGGATAATTTACAATGAGCTTAATAGTCACGCTGTTGGCCAATATATTTCATTGATCAAAAAGTTCCACCATACTATACAGGGCTTTTGATTTTTCTGGGTTGTTATCTTTCCTACTTGTCAGAAAGGCCCATCACTGGAATTAATCATTCAACTTGGTGTGGTCAGCTCTTAAGTAACAAGGATGATGAACTGATCCACTGTAGACTCATTTCAATGGGATTACAATTATAAAACAAAATATAGTAGACATACATAGAATAAGTAAAAAAAAAAAAAAAATATATATATATATATATATATATATATATATATATATATATATATGGGTCCTAGTTGTAACGTCCGTCGAAATTACGGTTCATCGAACCATACTTTGTCAAACTTACTTTAGTGAAAGTGCATTTTGTTGAAAATGCACTTTCACTAAAAAAAAAAACATGCAGTTTGCATGTAATGTTAGTTGTACATCAATGTATCTGTTGATGTACAACTATGGAAACTCTTGTTGAGATCATAGTACAGTGGGGGAAAAGGGAATATTCCCTTTTCCCCACTGTAGTGCGATCTTGGAGTGAGAATATATATATATATATATATATATATATATATATATATATATATATATATATATATATATATTAATATATATATATATTTATATATATATATATATATATATATATATATATATATATATATATATATATATTTGTGTGTGTGTGTGTGTGTGTGTGTGTAATAAATACTGATAACTACTGAAAACAATAAAACAATATTAGTGACTGCTGTTTTTAATTTGCACAGTTCTTTTAAATTTCAAAGCTTAGAACAGTCGGTTTAGGAAAATGGTCATGGTTAAGCTAATTAAAAAAGTATCTATATCTATATCTATATCTATATCTATATCTATGCGTGTGCACACACATTTAGCTCATCATATAGTGTGTGTGTGTGTTGGAGGGGGGCAGTCAGCTATGACTAATAAGCTGACTGATGGTTCTGTTTTAGATCACCCAAAAACTTTTTTATGATTTCTTACAGGGCCTATAAGGGAGCAGTGGAAGAGGAAGTTAAAAGAATGTGCCCAGGTGGGTGAGAGATCCCCATTCTGGCAAAGAAAGATACAAAATCAACATCATCTGGACAAAGTCTGATTTCTAGGTTGACTGGTTAAAAGTCATGCAGAAGAATACTGTCTGGTTTAGATATAAATTGGTATGCTTTGAAATTACAGAATGTTACTCTGTTGATTGCAGAATTGTTTTGAAAGTGAGATAAATATAGATCCTGCAGATATATAAACATTCTATTGAACAACAGGAAACTGTATTCAGTTGTCAAGCCTATACATAATCAAATATATAGTGAAGTTTGCTAAATAACCCTTAATGGTAAATAAATGTTTTTACAAACAATGACAATCTGTTGAACAAAATCAGCGAGTTAATGGTTATTAATTGTGTCATATAGGATGGTTTATGAAGGCAAAAAATGGTGTTTTGCCCTGATTTCTATGGTTATGGTGATGGGTAATATGGGAAGATCAGAACTAAACTGGTTTTCTGGTGTTTCTTCTTTGGACAGGTAGGGTGATAGCCCATAATGGGGGTTAGGCCTAGTGATAAGATAGGAAAGGGTGGTAGATGAATAGAAGAAAAGAAGGGTAGAGATAGATGAAGTATGTATTAAAGGATGGGATTAAGCAGACAGGGGGTGGGAAGCAGTTCAGGGTATTTAGGAAAGACAGAAACCTGCAGGAGACGCATTTTCATCAGACAAGATAGAAGCAGACATTCTTTCATCCTGCTCACGTCTATCAGACAATATAGGATAGTTGAACAAAGGGTTACAGAATCTAAGCAGTCTAGGAAAGCTTCAGTTATGATAGTATGCTCAGAGGTACCCAGGGCCATGCTAGGATGAACTGAAGGTTCGGCTCACATAGTGCCTTTGAGAGAATAAGGTGGAGAACATTTTAAAAGAGGTGTCGAGGTGGGAAGGGGAGCCCCATTCTAGAAAGAAAGAATACACTGGGTCAGCTAGTTACAATATCACCCTGAGAAATCTGGCTTCCAGGTTATCTGGCTATGATTTCCCCAGAATAATGCCAGCTGGTTTAGATATAAGAGCATATATGATTTCAAATGTCAAGTTTTAATCAGCTCATGTTGTTTAATTCAAGATCACTTTTTCATTGAAATCTAACCAACATTTGTTTTATGAATTGTGTTGAAAGCTTATAATGAAGGTCATATAGATATATGATAAAACTAGGAATGTATTCAGTTGCCAATCCTATAGATAATGGAGGGTATTTAGTAATGCTTAATAAATAACTCTGAATGGTAAACTGGCACTCTTAAACATCAAGATTATCTGCAGGCCAAGCTCAATCAGGTAATGGCTAATAACTGTACGATAAAAGTTCATCAATGGAGGCAAAAAACAGGTACCCTGTTCTCATTTCTATAGTGATAGCAAAAAAGGGAAGTTTGGGAAGACTATGGATTTTTGGAAGAAACGATTTTAAACAAGTTAACTGTCCAAATTATAACTTTTTAAACAAACAAGGAAAAACAATGATGGTAACATTTTACTGACTGTGCGTATAATGCGAATTGTGGGATTTATTTGATGGGAGTAGAATATAAAATGACAGATTTATAGCAGAACTTTATTTGTGGTGTGTAGGGATGCTTATACAATTATCATAAATTAATGACTGCTTGGTGATGACACTATTACCTTATGCAGTGACCGATGTAGACAGCTGAGCTAGATGGAATAGATATCTATCTATCAGGATGTCTGATGTCTGAGACAACATTTAGATTTCAGTCAGAATATCCGGTCTACAGGATACTGTAAGGACGTGTAATGAAATTAAGGAGAAGAGAAAAATTCTGTTGCTTAGGAACCTAATGACTTTTATACATAAAAATAAAGATTTATTATTGCACTCATTCATTCGCCAACAAACACTTTATCTACACACGTGCACGCACACGCACGTGCGAGCACACACACACACACACACACACACACACACACACACACACACACACTACAATAATGAACAATTTAAAGAATTAATAACTTAGCATGCCTTTAGGACACGAGGTGGATACCCCAATAAAACCCCATTTCAAACAGGAGTGGCATGCAGATTCCATAGATAAAGTAACCCAAGCCATAAATACAACTGGAAAGCCACCAGTGTGAGTCAGCAGTGCAACCTGCTGAACCACTGTGCAACCCTGGCAATGAGGACATCAGGCTTGCATGTAACAGATTGTATGGTTTCCATCATATTTCTCATTGGGTCAGTCAATCAGTCATGGTTTAGCTCATGGATTGAGGATTAATGCTAATATACTAAAGTATAAAATAAAGCTCAGATGTCAGATATTTAGACAATTATCTAGACATATTTAGGTTTATTTTGGGTAGTTTTCATGACCTATTTGTCTTAAAGTCTGTTATATAAAGTTCTTTGAATATATTTTAGTTAGCTTCTTTAAATTTATAGACTGGGATTCATGAAAAATCAACTTTCATTCCCAGTATACCTTTATCCTAAGTAGACTTTTTATTCACTTTGCATCCTGCAGACTTTATGTTGCAGAATACATATTTTCCACTTTAATTTTGATTTCAGTGCATTATGTACTATTTCTTTACTTTTAAAGAATGTGCAAATTAATATCCCTCAGAATCTGTCGAACAAAAAATGTACTAATTCTTCTACTTTCACTGTACTCTGCATACTTTCACTAATAATATGGAGTGTGTATTCCGGTTTATGTACTAACTTTCTGGAGGCCTAAACCACAGACATGCACTTGAAAATGTTTCTTTTTAATTCCTTTAAGAGGAAAATTAGTCTACCTTCACTTCTTGCAAATGCCAGCTTTAATTTAATTGATACATGGTGGGTCTGTATGGCTGCTTATTTGTTTGTAAACAGATCTTCAGCTGGGACAAGATTAGTTTTGGTACAGAACCATGATACATATAGTTACATGATAATATTAACATCACAAAGCCAGATAACAGTGAAAATGCAAACTGTTCTCACTGTTAAAAATATAGCCAGAAGGATCAATCATCCAGTGATCTTTCCAAAATAAAGGTATAGACCTCCACAGGAATCCTGTAATGAATACTCAAGAAAATGATTGATCTGCTAAACATGGTAAGCAACAAGTACATGCTATTTATATAAAGTGATAAGAACATTCATCTTCTTTTTAATTGGTTCATAAATTTATAAAGAAATACTAATCAAGTTACCTTTGTAGACCATTTAAAACCTAGGGGGGATTCAGTAATACTCCATGTAAGACTAACTAAGACTTACACAGAAACGGCAGCCTAAGAGTATGATGTCAGCGCACCATGCATATTCATGAGGGCACGCTGACTCAACTCTAAGGCTAACATGGACCATGTAGGAGTGCAGGGGGCGTGTCAGACTGCTGAGCAGTCCAAATATCCACACCCCTGCAAGTGCCTAAATCTGCAAATGTCAGCAGATGTGAGCGAGTCCGCTCAAATGTGTATACCCTCAACACTACACTCCCCCACATTCAAAACCCCTGTACAAATGAAATAAAATGTAAAACAATTTTTTTTGTATTATTCCCGATATAGCTGCCCATATTTGCACGTGTGTGCATGAGTGTGCCCATTGCTTAGCTACTGTTAGCAGTTTAGACATCGAAGAGGGTAATAAACCACTTATATGCAAATTAAGCCAAATAGCAATAGCGTAGTGGTAGAGCCTTCACACAAAGAGGAGACATTCCCGGTTCGAGTCCCACCACTCCCCTTTCCATTTTCTGCAGGAAATCTGTGCATAAAAATAATTCCTGACATTTACCTTTTAAATTTTATTAAAATGCATTGAAATGGCCTATGTAGTAGTGAACAATATTTTAGATATATATAAGAAGGTGAAACGGTCATGCATACTAATGAATGCATAAGTAGCCTATCTTAAGCAATGTGAAACACTGCTAAGCAACGTTTACCAGTATTAAGCACATTTAAGAATAATTGTCCATAGCTAAGTACAGCTTTAACTAGCGCAATGGCTTTGCGCATAGCTGCGCATCGCGCCAACTCGCGCAAACAAAACATGTTTGCACAGAGCTGCGCACTGCACCAACTAGCTCAACGTTGGGAACGTTGGGCAATGTTGAGCAAAGTAGAGCAAAGTCAGCTAAACATAGCCACACCTCCTAGCTGGTCAGGCCAGTAGTAAAATAAAAAGCAATGACAGACTTCGAACCCGGGATACTGTGCACCATAATCACAGTACTGAACCACTAAGCCGTAACAGCTTTTGCTGTTCATGCACTGTCAACATACATATACATATTAATGAAAGTTTACTCAGTGCTAAGCAGGTGTGCACTCAGCTGAGAATTTTCAAAACCGGCCAATCACAAATAAGTGCAGGAAATGAGGCATATTTAAGTCCCATAGGCGGGAATAATCACCATAACTGGTTGTAGCTCCCATCTGCAGTCAGAATGGCTGGTGCTGGAGAGGGCTCACATTTTCAAGCACAACGGTGGGGCATTGAGGAGTCAAAACTGATGGTTTGGCTCCTCGTCCATCATCATGATGCAAGACTCCTGCAGGGCCAGTTCCAAGGCACGGAGTACAAAGCGGATGCTTGGAACCATCTAGCACATGATCTTAACAGTGCCACAGGTGTCCCTCGGACTGGTGAGCAGGTCAGACACCACCATGCAGACCTGAAGAGATGGAAGCAGGACCAACTGAACCAATGGATACAGGAGGCCTGTGGAAATGACAATGCCCCACTACTGAGTAGGTAGCCATGGAATGGAGTATGTAAGAATTGCTATTGTAGTCTATATAATGGACAGGTATGTCTCAATATCTCTTCATTTACTTCATAGCTGCAGGTGTCCGTGCTGCGAATCAGCACGCCTATGCAGATAGGCTGCTAAGGCTGCACCACCAGGCAGGTTAGTAATTATTCTGCATGTATTGTTATATAAAATAAGTGAGAGAGCCTGAAAAAAAGTGTTGTAGCCCAATAATAAAGGCATAATAAGCCCTGAATAATTTCTCTGCATGTACTGTTATATAAAATAAGTGAGAGAGCCTGAAAAAAAGTGTTGTAACCCATTAATAAAGGTATAATACATCTTGAATAAGTCCTCTGCATGCACTGTAATATCAAATAATTGAGAGAGCCTCCAGAAAAGTGTGTAATGTAATTAATAAAGGTATAATTCCTGGAGTGTGTCTGTTTCACTTACTTTGAAATGTTGTTGTACTCTTGCATTATATAAATAGTACTGTTGTATTAAGCACTGTAAACCCACACTTGGCCAGGCCCATATAAAGTGGATGAAGGGAGTGCCAGTAGCTGGGAAGCATATATATACAGTCCTCAACTATTGGTTAATGGCTGGCATGCATAGGTAAATCTGGTACATGAGTAGTTTGTTATTGTGTTCACCAGAAATGTCAGTGTGCTGCCAGAAATGTTGGGGACTGTAGAAATATAACCAATAATGTCACCTGAACACATCCAGATATGTAGATATATAAATATAAAAAATATATATAAATACGTAGCAGTAACATCTGCATCCTGGACAGTATGTATTTCAGATACAGGTCAGGTATATAAGGAACTATCCAAACTCATTTCAACACATAATGGACTTTGCCTAGTGTAATAATACATGTAGGGGATATACACCTGCAGTCAATAGGAATGTAGTGTAAACTATAAGTACATATAAGATGTTAATGGAGGTATCTTTTTACACCCTACTGTATGTGCATAAACAATGCAATTCCACACCTCAATGGGTATGTCTAACCTCAAAACATTTGTTGGGACATATGTCCTACTGTTTTATAAATATCTGCATTTACTTTGATGCATGTGCCCTGTACAAATACCACAATCTTGGTAGCCTGTTGCCACCAATCAATCCTGCATGCTGTTGGAATGTCCATTGTTGTTCTATATATGCATGTGTTATGCTTGCTGTTCAACTGTTGGAACTCTGGTATGTTGGGTTAATGGGAATATTACTGCATACTGTTACAACTAATTTGGAATGCTGTTGGCTATTACCAACCCGTATTGTCATTAAACATCCTAAACATAGAACATATGGGAAGGCCGGTCCTAGCAGACCCACCTGTCCCACGTCAGTTGGTGATGGCACCTGGCACCAGCAGGACCAGTGCCCAGCCTGGGACCTCCTCCTCCATTGGCTGTGTGCCACCTACAGGTGGAAGCGCTGCAGGGGATGGGGCTCATCCCCCCGTGCAAGCATGGCTGGGGAAAGGCCACCTATCACCCTTCGATAGGTTCAGGCTGTGGTGCGTAGGGAGATCCAGCATTCAGTCGCTGATCCTCTATGCCATCTTGAGGCTAGAGTGGCGTGACTCATGGGTGAGCCTGCCCCTCCTACGCAGCCCCCAGCACAGCCACCCTCTGGGCTGTGAAGGTGCAGTGGTGACTGCCCATGGGTGGGGATCTCAGTTCCACTGTTGCCATCTGTGGGCTCATGGGCTTGCGATTTCCAAACATCCTTCCCCGTCAATAATGTTCACCCACCCCATGTGTCATATTCCACCCCTGTATGCCTCTTGTTTGTCTTGTCTGTTTACCTCCCCAACCTACCTACCCAAATATACTTACTTCCCCTACCCCACATTCCACTCTCACCTGTAAAAAAAAAAAGTGGGCAATCTGCTCCCACAAAAAATATTACACCCATACATAGCTGCCCATTTTCCACAAATGTCCGCTGGACACAGAAACTGAAATTTAATTGGCAGTACAACATACTTTGTTGTCCCCACCCCTCTCTCAGGGGTGAAAGGTTTCAAATTTCCTTCCAAATTATTAGTATATGCACAGCTGTTGCTGTTAAAAAAATGGGCAGTTATGGACCTTCCCTGCACCTGTCCTGCACATCCCGAGCTGTTTTCCCTACTGTCTTACCCTCTTTGTGCCCCTTTTCCACCACTTTCTTATCACCCCATTTTCTTTTCTTTCAAAGAAATTAGCACGGGAGTTAGCAGGAGTAAGCACATTTAAGCAGTAGTTAGTGGGTTTGCGCGAGTGTGCGCAGGTGTGCGCTTAGCTAAGTATTGCTAAGCGTTGCGCAAACCCATGCAAACCCGCTTATAACTACTTAAAAGTGCCTTAGTCACCCTGCATATGAGGGGCCTTGTTCTGCTCAGCAGCAAAATAAAACACCACTGTTAGTCTCGAACCCCAGACCTTGGACACACTAGACTGCATGAAGTACCACTAGGCCACAGTACATATACAGCAAGTTGTTGCTGAAATATATATATATCATGCATCAGAATGTGTGAATGTAAAGGAAAGATATGAATGCCATAACACAAAACCTGTTCTGTGGATCTTTACCAGCAGTTGTTGCGGAATTGCATTACATGACTATGATAACAGAACCACACATTCTAGCAGTAAATAATTTTACAGCAGCACTCTATAACCCCCACACAGTATCCCACCCAGATGTACAAATTAACACTGCATTCAAGGTATAGCAAGGATTGGAATTGTCCAGTTATCATGAGCATCCTGTGATAATCTCAACAAAATAAAAAACACAAACTGTGCAGACGTGAGTACAATAATATCTACAGTACAGCAGTTCCCAAACAGTTTATGTGCAAAATGAAAACATCTCAATGACTACGTATGTATGCCAGCTAATTGTATAAGAAGAAAAGAAAATACATACTCCCATGTATCTTGTGTTAGCATTTGTAGGGGTGAGTACAGTTCTACACTGTCAACTGTGTACTGGAAGTGGCTACATTCAGGTCTGAGTACAACATTCAAATCACTGGCTACATCCCTAGCATCAGTTATGAGAAGTATACCAACCTTCTGACTTACACAACGGTGTCCACAACAAACAAGCATTGTCCCCACTTTGGAAAGCTGAAAGGGCTATGCCTACCTGACTTAGCAATTTATAGTATTGGGTTGTTATGGCAGTGAGTACTGCAAGTACCACACAGCAAGCTGCATGCAATTGCCAAATGGTGGCCACCAATTGGTGCAGAGGCCATCACATGCACATGTGCAGATGCCTACAAAAAAAGCAGGCTGTACTTGCTGTCCACACATGCAATCACTTCAATGCAAGTACAGAGGAAGAGAGAGAGAGAGACGTACAGCCACAGCTGACAGCAGCAGGAAAAATGAAAAAAGATCCACCAGAAATATATTTAAAGAAAATGTAATATATAGCAAAAAAAAAAGATAAAAGAATATATTGAAAAAAATATATTAAAAAAATTATTAAAAAAATATATATTGAACAGAAAAATATATTGAAAGAAAAAATATTGCAAAAGCAATAATATATTGAAAAGAAGTATAATCATACTGAAAAAAATATATATCTTGAAGAAAATCATCAGCTATAAAAAGAAAAGCTTTTACAAAGCACACAAAACAGAGGAATACGAACACATACAAAGGTAAGGTATGCAACAGCTATGTAATTACTGGATTGTAGTAGATGTTCATGAAGAGTACTCTACATAATTTGAATCATCCATATGTGGCAGCAGTACGTAATTATGCACAGATGCCCTGCATAACTACTGGCATGGAGACATCAGTGTGAAGCTGTGTGCAGTGGGATGTGACTGTGACATATGTAGTTCAGCATTAAATGTCAAACATCTGATCCATGTTATCCATGTTCTGTACAGTAGTGTGTACAATGTCTGTCTGTGGGAGTAGCGCATACGGTTATATAAACATGGATGTCACAGAGTAACAAATGGATGATAGTCATATTAATGTGTAGCTTAGCATTGGCAACAGCTGGACCAGGCTAGTATGTTAATCTAGCATTCACAGCTATATATACACCCTCCAATATTACTGTGTGCTCACATGTGACACCTGTTCATGTTGCAGCAAGACCCAACAGGTCAGCCATGAGGTACACAAACTTACAACAGTGTGTACCTTGTGTGTGTATGGCACACAGATACGGAGAGATCTGTCTGTGTCAGATATATTAGCATCTGTACATGTGCATAGAGCATGGGTCATACTGCAACTGTTTGTGAAGGGTGGACATATATGTTGTTGAAGGTTGTTATGTGCATATGTCTATGTAGGTTGTAGTGTGTGGCAAACAAGACAGCATACAGTGCTGTTATATGATATGTGATGGTTAAACGCTGTGTGTATGATTTGTCAGGTTTGTAGTGTTGCAGCCAGTAAGGCCTGCTAAAACTACATGGGCTGAGAACACCTTCAATGCATTCTGCACAACACTGTGCAATATAATGACATAACGGTATACCTCACAACCTTTGCATAATTGATATACCCGCCATGAAAGGTGGTCTGTATATGTATATCTACATGTACACCAATAGATCTTTATATGTATGTGTGTGTGTGTATGTATATATATATATTTATATATATATATATATATATATATATATATATATATATATATATATCTATATATATATATATATATATCAATATATATATATATATATATATATATATATATATAGATATATGTATATATATATATATATATATATATATATATATATATATATATATTATAGACAGAGAGAGAGAGAGAGAGACAGGGTCATATTTACTTCAACAGATGCCTGGTGACAAAGCCATGGACCCAAGCTTGTTGTTGACACTGCATTGGCATACCTTCGTGCAAAGACTCTGTACCCATGAACTACCACATAGGTGGTAGTCTACTTAACACCGAAGGTGTGATAAGAGACCATGGGAAACAGCTGGACAGTAGTCACCCCTTTGATAATCACAGTGCCACACTAGTTATGCCAACTGTCTACATGGCACACGTCATCACAAAAGGTGTGTCATCCAGGGAAACATAGGTCAGTGTTCCCCTCTACTCATCACACATAAAGCCCATTATCGAGTACAATGTTCCATGTGGTATGTACCTCCCAAGACATCTACAGCAACTGGAAATGACACAGACATACCTCACAAAGAGAAATACCAGCCTCAAACAGATGCCCTATGTAGACCATTTCACAATCCCACAGCTAGACTGTAAGCACATTTAAGCAGTAGTTAGTGGTTTGAGTGTGCGAGGGTGCGCTTAGCTATATTGCTAAGCTGCGCAAACCGATGCAAACCCGCTTATAACTACTTAAAAGTGCCTTAGTCACCCTGCATATGAGGGGCCTTGTTCTGCTCAGCAGCAAAATAAAACACCACTGTTAGTCTCAACCCCAGACCTTGGACACACTAGACTGCATGAAGTACCACTAGGCCACAGTACATATACAGCAAGTTGTTGCTGAAATATATATATATCATGCATCAGAATGTGTGAATGTAAAGGAAAGATATGAATGCCATAACACAAAACCTGTTCTGTGGATCTTTACCAGCAGTTGTTGCGGAATTGCATTACATGACTATGATAACAGAACCACACATTCTAGCAGTAAATAATTTTACAGCAGCACTCTATAACCCCCACACAGTATCCCACCCAGATGTACAAATTAACACTGCATTCAAGGTATAGCAAGGATTGGAATTGTCCAGTTATCATGAGCATCCTGTAATAATCTCAACAAAATAAAAAACACAAACTGTGCAGACGTGAGTACAATAATATCTACAGTACAGCAGTTCCCAAACAGTTTATGTGCAAAATGAAAACATCTCAATGACTACGTATGTATGCCAGCTAATTGTATAAGAAGAAAAGAAAATACATACTCCCATGTATCTTGTGTTAGCATTTGTAGGGGTGAGTACAGTTCTACACTGTCAACTGTGTACTGGAAGTGGCTACATTCAGGTCTGAGTACAACATTCAAATCACTGGCTACATCCCTAGCATCAGTTATGAGAAGTATACCAACCTTCTGACTTACACAACGGTGTCCACAACAAACAAGCATTGTCCCCACTTTGGAAAGCTGAAAGGGCTATGCCTACCTGACTTAGCAATTTATAGTATTGGGTTGTTATGGCAGTGAGTACTGCAAGTACCACACAGCAAGCTGCATGCAATTGCCAAATGGTGGCCACCAATTGGTGCAGAGGCCATCACATGCACATGTGCAGATGCCTACAAAAAAAGCAGGCTGTACTTGCTGTCCACACATGCAATCACTTCAATGCAAGTACAGAGGAAGAGAGAGAGAGAGACGTACAGCCACAGCTGACAGCAGCAGGAAAAATGAAAAAAGATCCACCAGAAATATATTTAAAGAAAATGTAATATATAGCAAAAAAAAAAGATAAAAGAATATATTGAAAAATATATTAAAAAAATTATTAAAAAAATATATATTGAACAGAAAAATATATTGAAAGAAAAAATATTGCAAAAGCAATAATATATTGAAAAGAAGTATAATCATACTGAAAAAAATATATATCTTGAAGAAAATCATCAGCTATAAAAAGAAAAGCTTTTACAAAGCACACAAAACAGAGGAATACGAACACATACAAAGGTAAGGTATGCAACAGCTATGTAATTACTGGATTGTAGTAGATGTTCATGAAGAGTACTCTACATAATTTGAATCATCCATATGTGGCAGCAGTACGTAATTATGCACAGATGCCCTGCATAACTACTGGCATGGAGACATCAGTGTGAAGCTGTGTGCAGTGGGATGTGACTGTGACATATGTAGTTCAGCATTAAATGTCAAACATCTGATCCATGTTATCCATGTTCTGTACAGTAGTGTGTACAATGTCTGTCTGTGGGAGTAGCATACAGTTATATAAACATGGATGTCACAGAGTAACAAATGGATGATAGTCATATTAATGTGTAGCTTAGCATTGGCAACAGCTGGACCAGGCTAGTATGTTAATCTAGCATTCACAGCCATATATACACCCTCCAATATTACTGTGTGCTCACATGTGACACCTGTTCATGTTGCAGCAAGACCCAACAGGTCAGCCATGAGGTACAAACTTACAACAGTGTGTACCTTGTGTGTGTATGGCACACAGATACGGAGAGATCTGTCTGTGTCAGATATATTAGCATCTGTACATGTGCATAGCGCATGGGTCATACTGCCACTGTTTGTGAAGGGTGGACATATGTTGTTGAAGGTTGTTATGTGCATATGTCTATGTAGGTTGTAGTGTGTGGCAAACAAGACAGCATACAGTGCTGTTATATGATATGTGATGGTTAAACGCTGTGTGTATGATTTGTCAGGTTTGTAGTGTTGCAGCCAGTAAGGCCTGCTAAAACTACATGGGCTGAGAACACCTTCAATGCATTCTGCACAACACTGTGCAATATAATGACATAACGGTATACCTCACAACCTTTGCATAATTGATATACCCGCCATGAAAGGTGGTCTGTATATGTATATCTACATGTACACCAATAGATCTTTATATGTATGTGTGTGTATGTATATATATATATATATATATATATATATATATATATATATATATATATATATATATATCTATATATATATATATATATATCTATATATATATATATATATATATATATATATATATATATATATATATATAGATATATATATATATATATATATATATATATATATATATATATATATATATTATAGACAGAGAGAGAGAGAGAGAGACAGGGTCATATTTACTTCAACAGATGCCTGGTGACAAAGCCATGGACCCAAGCTTGTTGTTGACACTGCATTGGCATACCTTCGTGCAAAGACTCTGTACCCATGAACTACCACATAGGTGGTAGTCTACTTAACACCGAAGGTGTGATAAGAGACCATGGGAAACAGCTGGACAGTAGTCACCCCTTTGATAATCACAGTGCCACACTAGTTATGCCAACTGTCTACATGGCACACGTCATCACAAAAGGTGTGTCATCCAGGGAAACATAGGTCAGTGTTCCCCTCTACTCATCACACATAAAGCCCATTATCGAGTACAATGTTCCATGTGGTATGTACCT
The DNA here is from genome assembly GCF_019279795.1 of Protopterus annectens. Taxonomy (NCBI): domain Eukaryota; kingdom Metazoa; phylum Chordata; order Ceratodontiformes; family Protopteridae; genus Protopterus; species Protopterus annectens. The sequence continues at coordinate 234,769,744 of NC_056744.1, forward strand.
CCCAAGACATCTACAGCAACTGGAAATGACACAGACATACCTCACAAAGAGAAATACCAGCCTCAAACAGATGCCCTATGTAGACCATTTCACAATCCCACAGCTAGACTGTGTTGCACACTGCTTACACAGACGTGACCTCTGCCTAACATACTAAGCTATGTCAAACCCAGAAATGATGGACATGCTCCATGTAGAGAGATCACAATCTCTATGAGCTACACACTCTAGGAACATAAACCTTGTGACCTCAATAGACAGCACATGCTGGAGGGATAGATTCCTATCTCAGAGACATCCCATACTCTGGAACAAACCACCTATCAATAGCAAACAAAGCCCCTAATCAGCTGTCATCAGAAATAATCCTGATGAATGCATGGGAGGTAGGAAATACACCCCGGGAATCACCTCTGTGGCTCTGCTTGACAGGGCCATGTGAAATGTACTTACCTGTGTGTCAAAGGCCAGGGTAGCATATGTCTAGACTTCTATAGGCCCTAGGGCCAATTGCCTATTACCTACCTATGAAGCGATACACACACACATGTACTTGTTGCAATAATTGCTATGTGAGGTTGACTGAGTGTGATGGTGAATGTGTTGGTGAATGTGTCAGAGTTTGGTATATGTGTGATAGCTTAGTGGGAAACTGTTTCTATCATGATATTATGTGTCCTAGCTGTGATCCTAGCAAAAGATGTGTATACGATTGCTAGGCTGAAGAAGCAGTATGCCATACTGTCTGACGTAGTCCCTTGTTGTCGACTGTGGTGCCCATTGTAGGCTAAAGCAGTACATGTATGCTTATTGAGTGTTACTGCTGGTGAATCCAACACCTGTATGAACTGTAGTACTACCTGAAGCTGTACACCTAAACAGCACAGTATGGTGTACGTCCACATGTATTGGAACCACTGTTTCTTGTGTTCCTTGTAGTCCTCACAGATTACATACCTCAGGCATAAGGTCTCATAACTACTGACACACAGTACTGTAAGGTACACAGGTAAAGGTCACCTGGGTTGCCATACCTATGTGTCTGGTATGGTGTGTGTGTGTGTGTGTGTGTGTGTGTGTGTGTGTGTGTGTGTGTGTGTGTGTGTGTGTGTGTGTGTGCGCGCGTGTGTGTGTGTATGCTTGTACCATGGCCTCAGTCATATGTGTGTTACAGGATATAACTGCATATCTAGCAACATGTATAGTCTAGTACAACAGTATGCCACCTATATTCATGAATGTGCACATATGTTAGGTAGGGGTCTGCCATCAACAACTAGTGTGGTATAGTGGTAATACTGTCACTGGACTTTACAATCATTGCAATGGATTACAATTTTCATGATGCATTAGCATGATATATACCTCCTGTGGCAAGGTTGTGCATTGTGTCGCATACAGTGTGCCATGTACTGTTGTATAGTATTACATACTGTTTTAACTTTGTTGCTGTGCTAAATGTGGTTTGATATATAGAGTGTGCCAGGCACTGTCAGGCAGTTGTGAGTTGAGAACTGATATGCGGTATTGAAAGTATTGAAAGTGTGTATCTTCTGACAGCCAATAGGTTTACTATATATGGCAGTTAATTGATATCTGTACTTTAGAAAGTTATGTGTGCCACATAACTTGCTCACATATATTGTTTCATTGTCTTCCAGGGTTATGTCCCACCATTGTAATCCCGCCTATAGCACAGCAGAGGAAGAAGTGATCACAGCCAGCCTGGTGCAGTAGTACACCCTCATGTTCTCCAGAACCAGCCAGTTCCAGCATGAGCGGACTGCACTGTGGCAAGAGCTTGTCTGTAGGGTAAATGTCATAGGCATGCATAACCGAACACATGAGCAGGTATGCCATTACTGCAGTGATTTAATTAGACATGTCCGGCAGCATGCATCTGATATACGCAGACAACAGCTTACCACAGGTGAGGGGGTAGGCATCCACCCCCCCCCTCACCAGAGTGGAGGAGCTGCTCCTGAGCCAGGTGTCTCCTGGCCAACAACAACCCCAACAACTAACATGTGTCATCATGGAGGCCGGAGCCACCCAGCAAGTTGACATGGACCATGCAGGTAACAAGGCATAGCTGTAGACTACTGTTACCCCTATTGATAGAGCATGCTTATGTGAGATGTGTACTGTGTAGTTAGACGATGTGGTGCCTAGTGTTGTGCAATAGTAATAATTAGGAATACAATCTGTAGGTCTGTAACTGTCAACCATTGTACTACTGTATGATTGCAAACACACAGTAGCAATGCCACAGTTGTTGCCACTGATAAAGTGTCTCATATCCTTGTAGGTCCCTTTGGTGTGACAGCAAGGCAACAGAGCCATGCTGGTGAGTGTGTTCTACCTTTAATATTGCTAACTAAATGTGCATGTCATAGGTGAGGTGTAGGCCATGTACACGTAACACACCTATGCATAATGCATACTGCACATGTTTGCTGTGAGACTGTGCACATCCCAGTAACGTGGGTAGCTGCCTAAAACACATACAATACACAGAGCATCCCACACAATTGTGGCAACACTGAAGTGGACATTGGATAGGCAGAGTTGATACACATGCACAAAACATACACAACTTTGTCATACGCAGTACACGTTAACATGCTACACATGGCTTATTCAGACGCCCACTGTAAGGCCACTCTACAGTAGCCCACACATCATCCACACAGCACACATAATATACCTGAGGGGTAGATGCCTCACATGTGGCTGTGTGAGACTCTTCAACACATAACACATTCATGGTAGGCAATGCCCCCTATTGTGCACCTTACAAACCCATGTAACAACTGGCTGTGAAATGGTGAATGTAGCCATGGTACAGCAGTGTGGGTACAGCATGGTATGTGCTGATCTGGCACACATTAGTAGCCTTGAGTGACCACATGATGCTGCATGATGATGGCTCATGGTAGTACACCCCATCCAGTTACACTGACCACAGTACTACACATAAATACCTGCTATGCACCTCAATGTTGTGTGTGTGCAAACATAGGCACCTGTACACAATATGCATAGCAATTATCATTTGTACAAAGTGACACATATATGTCTTGTAATGCTATTGAGTGTATAGGTCACATGACACACACTGTGTCTGTGTGATGTTTAATGTTGCAGTTGTGTTGTAGCATGCCATGTCATGTCTGGCACTGGCATGTCCACAATATGTCCTACACTCACCATAACCACTGTACAATGGCCATGTTGAGCAATGGTATTCCATCAGGTAAACATGCACCAGTCATCCTGTGTGTATACATAGCATGCATGTGCTAAACCTGTGCCCACAATTATCTGCTGAAGACAGAGATGCTCTAATCAGAAATGGATATCTATGTGACACACAGATACACATCCAGCCATGGTATGTATACCTGTGAGAGATGGTGCACAGGACATTGCAGAGCTTTTAATACTTGCACAGCAATGTTGTGTCCATGTACACAGTGCATTCCAGAGTGAGACCAATCACTGAACAACAACACACATGCATCAAAGACAAGTATAGTGTTATTATCAAGGGCTGTCAACACCCGCACTGCATGCTATTGGGAAACACACGTCCTGCATGCTGACGCATGTGATATAACTGTTTGCCTTGTAAAACTGTACCCCACCATCACCCGCTATTGAGTATGTTCTGGATTGCTGGTGGTGGTGTGTGTGTGTGTGTGTGTGTGTGTGTGTGTGTGTGTGTGTGTGTGTGTGTGTGTGTGTGTGTGTGTGTTTTAGTGAAGAGTGCATTAGTGTGCATGTGTGCATGTGTTCATGTGTTCATGTGTGCATGTGTGCATATGTTCATGTGTGCATTTGTGCATGTGTGCATGTAGGCATGTGTGCATATGTTCATGTGTGCATGTGTTCATGTGTTTATGTGTGCATGTGCTCATGTGTGCATGTGTTCAAGTGTGTATGTGTTCATGTGTGCATGTGTGCATGTGTTCATGTGTGCCAGCATCATGTACAGGACGTATAGTGTGTTTCCTGTCTTCCTCTCACAGGTGCTGACTTTGGGCTGGTTCACTGCAGCAGGGAAACTGATGTCAATAAGCAAAATAGCGATACTGTTGATAGGAGTGTTGAGGCACAAGCATGTTTGCCAGGGTCTGTCATTGGGCCACCAATCGACAGTACACAACTGTCCACCCCATCCATGCATACAGTCATACTGCCAATACATCCATCACCAATGCCCTTAGCTGAGGGACAGCATACAGTTGGCATTGGCCAGGACAGTGTGGTATCCATGGCACATGCATCCCGACACAACAGCCATACCCAGATGTCTGGAAGGGTACCACATAGGCATATATTCAGGGGTTCTCGTAGGAGCACTGCTGCTCATCATGCCACTGGCAGATGTGCCACAGGTCTGACAACGTCACACACGTTCCAGGCTGTCATGGAGGAACAGGCATTTATGGAACGGTACACCAGACAGGGACTAAGGGCACAGAGGGCACATAACACCGCTGTCATTGACAGTATACGTGAGCTAGCAGGTGCCATCTGTAATTACACCGAGGTCACTGATAGACATTGGGGAGAGACATTAGATATCCTCCGCAATGTCATGTCCATGTGTCAGGACAGTGCGGTGATGGTTGACTCGTTGACGTGGATGTATGCCAGCAACATCAGCAGCTGGCAGTCGCCGCAGACGTCCCTCAAGCCACAGCCGCTCCTGTAGTGCCAGTACCAGCCCCAGCAATGTTGGGGGTGGGCTGTCCATAGAATGTCCTAGAAGATCACGTGCACGTGGCTCTGGATAGTCCCAGCAGGGACCTGTGTCCAGTGTACATCCATCTACCTCTGGGGATAGTACCCAGTCTGGCTTAGTACCTGATAGTGTCAGTAGCACCCCTGCCAGGTAGAGGTACCGTATCAGTGGCCAGAGATGGTGATCTGTAAAGCCTCGCAGCTACAGTCTTTGGCTGTCCCACAAATACCTGTATATGGCAGCCACATGGTGGAACTGTGTGCATGCAGACACACACACATACTCCAGACACCTAGGGCTAACACATACCAACACACATTACATCAACACTGGCCCATACCAGTATTTTTGCCACACACACACACACACACACCCACACACACACACACACACACACACACACACACACACATACATGTCGATTGGATTGCTCACTGTAGGCCTCTGGCAAACCAACAACACACCCTGTGCATATGATGAAACCTGTGCCACCTCCTGTCATCTGTAACATCGATGCAGGAACAGGCTACCATGATGCTGATGCACAGGGTGTCTTTATAGCAGTATAGCAATGTTAGCATGTTGTCAGCAGTAGAGTGTAATGATATGCTTGAAGGTGTAGCAGAGCAGGCATGATGCATTAAAGCTATGATTGTCATTGTAGTGTTGTTTACACTAGTGTTAGTTCCAATTGTGTATTGTCCAGCCACGTGCCACTTGGCTGATGTGTGCAGTATTGGCAGCATGTGTTAGAGAGTGGACAGTATGTGTGGGATGTGTGTAGCACAGATTTGCAGGTGTACAGTTGTGAACATGGTGGAGGTGCACTGTCTGCATGTACATGCATAGTGGACACATGGGCAGGGTGACATGCTCTGTATTACACAGTAGCACTCCATAATTTCTATTGGTGGCCAGTATGCATTGTACTACACACATTTCGGAACCTGAATACACATGTGTGTATGACATGGTTTGACACTGTGCTGTGGGTGATACTGTTACTATCTGTCATTGTTTTGCATTCTGGTAGTATACATCACTTAAACAGCCTGACCATAACCAATCGTTAGATGATGTCTTGACAACTGACACACAGATGCAGGATACACAGCAACATTTGGATCTTTCAGGTACTATACTATGCCAGTAACCACTGGTATTCACCTGCACCTATTACTGACACCACTCCTGTTTGGCATATAGCTCTCTTAGGTACAAGCAATAACAGTAGGGATATGTCGGTCCAGGTCTGGTAATGCATACCGTGGCCTATAATGCATTCTCCAGATGACACACATATTCTCTACAAGGGTATCATAGAGACAGATGCCTGTTGTCAAACGCATGCTGTAAAGCTATAAGCCAAACTAAGCATAGTCATCCACCTTTACGGAACATATTATCCCCACAGTACCACATAGACACCAACATGATGAACTGGTACCGATGTGTACATGCAACCAAGTGTTACGTCATCTCTCTTTTGCTAATCACATTTCCAAAGGTATTTTGAAATCCCTTGGTGGATCACATAAGCAATAAAGGGTCTGCATGCATATCCACAAAGGTTGTTGTACACTTGTTATGAATAGTCATCATTGACAGACTTAGCTGTATTTAAACAGGTCTGACATATACCTCGGCCATAAACTCTCACTCACACATTCCAATAGGAACTGTAATGAGTTTGTGTGACACAGATGACCTTGGCGAGGAATCACTGCAGTGGCTGGCCTTGTCACAAGCATACAGATGAGACCTAAGGTCTGGGAAGCAGCAGCACAGTCTGGCAAAGATGACAGCTGTGTTCTTGGAGAAAGCAAGGTTCCCAAACATGCAATCATTGAGGTAACATGTACATATACGTATTTGCCACACAGCTAGCTCACATGTGCAATGCATACTGATATGTCATACAATAGTAAAAAGTAAAACACACAACACATTGACCAACAGTGTCACACATGTACAGCATACACACTCACCAAGTGCAGGATTCAAACCCCTACCTAACTACTTCATTATGCTAGAGGAGTATGCATCAACAAGACACACTATGCACATTACTGGGAGTGCTCTTTTCCACAGGTATATTTGCAGAATGGTGACATCATCAGACTTGACAAAGATTAGCTTACCACTTTTAAGGTGTTTTACTACACTCCTAAAGGGTTGCTCCTTCCCAAGGAGACCACACACAAACACAGTTGTCAAGTGCAGGATTCAAATACCTACCTAATTACTTCATGATACTTAAGGAGTACGCATTAACACGATGGGCTATACACATTACTGGGAGCTCTCTTTTCTACAGTTATATTTGTAGGATGGTGACATCATCAGACTTGACAAAGATTAGTTTACCACTTTTAAGGTGTTTTACTACTCTCCAAAATGGTTGCTTCTTCCCCAAGGAGACCACACACAAACACACGCAGTTGTCCAGTGCAGGATTCAAACCCTACCTAATTACTTCATGATACTAGAGGAGTACACATCAACACAACATGCTATTCACATTACTGGGAGTCATTTTTTCCACAGGTATATTTGTAGGATGGTGACATCATCAGACTTGACAAAGATGAGTTTACCGCTTTTAAGGTGTTTTATTACTTTTCTGAAAGGTTGCTCCTTCCCAAGGAGAGCACGCACAAACCCACACAGATGTCAAGTGCAGGCTTTAAGCACCTACCTAATTACTTCATGATACCAGAGGAGTATGCATTAACATGGCGCGCTACACACATTACTGGGAGTTCTTTTTTCCACAGGTATATTTGTAGGATGATGACATCATCAGACTTGACAAAGATTAGTTTACCGCTTTTAAGGTGTTTTACTACTCTCCTAAAAGGTTGCTCCTTCCCAAGGAGACCACACACAAACACACACAGTTGTCAAGTGCAGGATTCAAACACCTACCAAAATACTTTATAACACTTGAGGAGTATACATTAACATGACGTGCCATACACATTACTGGGAGTTATTTTTTTCCACAGGTATATTTGTAGGATGGTGACATCTTCAGACTTGACAAAGATTAGTTTACCACTTTTAAGGTGTTTTACTACTCTCCATAATGGTTGCTCTCTCCCAAGGAGACCACACACAGAGTTGTCAAGTGCAGGATTCAAACCCCTACCTGATTATTTTATAATATGAAAGGAGTACGTATTAACAGGACGCACTATACACATTACTGGAAGCTCTCTTTTCAACAGGTATATTTGTAGGATGGTGACATCATCAGACTAGACAAAGATTAGTTTACCACATTTAAGGTGTTGTACTACTCTCCAAAATGGTTGTTCCTTCCCAAGGATACCACACACACACTCACTTGTTAAGTGCAGGATTCAAACCCCTACCTAGCTACTTTATGATACTACAGAAATAAGCATTTACATGCCGTGCTATACACATTGCTGTGAGTTATCCTTTCCACAGGTATATTTGTAGGCTGGTGATATCATCAGACTATACAAAGTGGGTTACATTAGGTGACATTAGATGGGCTACATTGAAGTAAGGTCTAAACACTTTGGCCATATGATCATCAAAGGGGAGTTTACTATCTACCTGTGTCCCCCAGGGCCATAATGACTTTCTCTGTACATACTGGATTACCACCTATGTGGTAATTTGTGTGCACTTTGTTTTACCCAAAGGGGATGACTATGCATTCTTTGCCATTCAGCTTGAGGGCATTGTTTTGACACCAGGTATCTGTCTCTGTAAGACACTTCTAGAGGATGTCTGTGTCTGCCGTACAGTCAATGATGGACCACAGTTACCATTCATCTGCAAACCTGTTCAGCCATATACTTCCCGTGCTTGCCTGTACCTCTGAGCAGTATCTACTGAACAGGTGGGGTCCCAGGACCAAGACCTGTGGGATGCCATTTGTGACTGGCTTAGAGTTGGACATAGCACCCGCAACTCTGAACATGTGTGTTTGATCTGTGAGCCAGTTGGCCACCCATCCTGTGACATAGCTGTTAATGTTCAAGCTGGTACACTTGTCAATGATGACAGAGTGGGGAATGGTGTAGTAAGTCCTTTGTGAGGTCCAGGTGGGCTGTGTGGACTACTTTCACCTCCATCGATGTCATTGGTAACTGTTTTAAAAAAGTCAACTAGGTTTGGGAGCCAGAATCTGCCTTTAACAAGGTGAAGTTGTGTAGAGTCCAGTGTCTGGAGGTCTCCAATGTCTCAGTTTATGGGTTCCATGACAATTTGCTCAATAACTCTGTAGACCCGGCTGAGTAGACATATTGGGCAATGGTTTCTGGGTTCTGTTTTTGCACACCCTTTGTCGAGCTGGATGCCTGTTCGTGTATGCCATTCTCTGGGTACATAGCCTGTGGTACGCTTGAGTCTGGACAGTGAATGTAGGTGAGGGTGTTGTTCCTTATGGGCCTAGTGTAAGACGCAGCCTGGGACACAATCCAGTCACACTGATGCTATGTTCTTAGCTTTGGTGAGGGCTGTCTTTACCTGCATGTCCATGACGTCTGGGTCTCTGCATCCTTCTGTGGTGGACACAGGCCCTTTTGGGGGAGATGAGGGGGAGTTTACACTGAACTTGTCCCCCTGGATGTGGGCAATGAAAGTTGGTTTGGTGTATTTCTTTCCTTTTTTCAGTAGCTGACAGCATATTTGGAAGTTGACACCTACATGTCTGGTATAGCTACTGAAGGCTTTGTGGTTGTTATTCTTACATTCCTTGGCTATTTGTCTTTAGAAACTGTCCTTGGATTATTTTATGAGAGATCATTGTTTCTTCCTGATAATGATCAGTGATGCCTTTCCTTTAGTGAAGTTGGATCTATCATGTGTTCGTTTCCTCCTTCTGTTGTCTGGCTGATTTATGGACAACAACCACCTGATTGTTGCCCTATTTTTGGAGGAGTGCATCTTGGTTTTATTTGTGATGTCTCATTCCATGCATCCCTGTAGATGCTCATAGGATGCACTTGTAAATGATTCTGCAGATTGTATACCATTATCCTATAATGAGAGGTCTTCGGAACGTTCCACTTTGGTCTTGTGAAAGTGTGCAGTTTGCTTTTGAAAATGTCTTCACAGTGGTTTCATTGACTGGGTGGGGGTGCGGGATGTGGATGTCCAGTGTGATTACTTAATGATCTGATATTACCAGCGAGGGGTTTATCTCTGTTGTGGAACACTGGTACCCCATGTTGGTGATGAGCATGTCCAGTACGTTGTCAACTCTAGTGGGCATGGTGACCAGCTGTTCCAGGGTGTTAGAGTTTTTTAACTCTAGAAAACATTGGGCAAAGGACGTTGTACATGAGTAATTCCCCCACTCAGTGTTTAGGTAGTTGTAATCTCCTCATATAATGGTGTTTGATAGGACCTTTATATTTGCCACTGTTCTCTGGAATACTGAGTGAGGTTCCTGAGACAAGGTAAGTGATCTGTAGCAGGCTACAATCTGATGGGCAGCTTTGCCCAATGTTAGTTGCACTTGCATGGTCTCCAAGGCTTCATGCTGTGCCACTAACCTGAAGGTGTGGATATCCATAAGGTAAATGGCTACACCCCTTCCTTTTGTATTTCACTCGTGGTTTTGGTTCCAAAGGTCAGAGGGATTGTGAGTATTTTATGTGGAGCATATCCAACAGCTCTGTGTTTGGCATAGCTTTGTATGTTAGGCAGTGAACACCTCTGAGTAGGCGATATGCAAGGGAGTACGGATGGAGCATTTTGCGATGGTCTGCGTATGGCATGTATTTCAGGCCACTAATGCTCTTTGTGAGGTATTGCTGCTGGCTTTCCAGTTGTTGTAGTTGTCTCTTTTATAGCTCTAGTGAGTGGTGAGTAGAGGGGAACAATGTCCTCTTCTATTCTGCATGAGACACATTTTGTGGTGAGGTGTGCCACATAGGAGGGTTTCCTGACTACTGTGGGAATGTGGTTATCACAGTTGTATCCACTGTCCACCTGTGACCCAGGGTCTCTTGTCACACTTTCAGTGTGAAGTATACTATACCTATGTTGTAGTTCTTGGCTGCAGAGTTTTTAACAAAGGGGATGTCAATACACCTTTTAGCATTGAGCTAGAGCCCATGGCTTTGACAACAGCCATCTGTCTCAGTGAGGCCCTTTTGTAGGATGTCCACATCTTTAATGTTTACAATTATGGCTCCTAGTTTGCAGTCTTCTAGAAACTTCAGTAGCCACAGACCTTCCATGTTAATGTTTACTTCAGGGACGTAGATACTACACAGCCTGGGAAGTTATCTAGTTCCATGGCTGCTGTGATACTGGCTTTGGAGAGTGTTTTTTACCTGTGCAGCCATGATGACAGCAACTTTGCAGTCTTTCATTATAGAGATGTGCTCTTTCATGGGTGAGAGGGGGGTAAAGTTAACACTGATCCTATCTGCCAGGATGTTGGCAATATCAGTTGGCTCTGTACATTTAGTGCCATTGAGCTGTAACTCAGAACAGATCTGAGTGTAACCATGACATGGACCTGTCTGTTGGGCAGAGATCTCCTGAGTAGACAGTATGCAACAGAGTACAGATTGGATTACATTTAGTCTTGTTGCATGGGGCAACTATTTGAGGCCAGTAATCCTCTTGTTAAGGTACTTCATTGGTCTTTCTAGTTGCTGAACATGCCTAGTCAGATTCATTGCAAGTGTGTTGTGGTACTCTCTGACAGGTCTGGTGACTGCTGAGTAGTGGCAACCTCCTTTGACCTACATGCACAGACCTTGGCAGTTTGTGTGAACACATAACATGATTTTCTGACCACTTTGTGAATGTGTTTCTGGAAGTAGAGATGACTATCCACATTTGTCCATAGATCCCTTATTATCACATCCGTATTTAGCCTAAGTGTGTGAGCATGCCCAGTATGACCTTTCAGTGTGATGCTGAATGAAATCCACTACATTTGTTGGAGTGTGTGATCATGCACAGTATACACATTTATACTATATGTGTATGGTAAATCAAGTTGTATTTTTACAGCAGGGCTCACCTTTGTGTCATAGATCAACAGGGATCATGTTGTGCCTGCAGGGCTTCCATTTTGCATAGACTTATCAACATTTCTACATACAGGGGGCAGCTATTCTTTGTACATTTCTACCCGTGGGCACACCGGATTGTTACTGTGGGTGTACATAGGATGTGGGTTTCACCTGACACTTATACATATTTGCTATGCCTGCACTGCTATGTACAGGACACCATTTCAGTCTGTACTGTTGCCTATTGTACTGGCTTGAGGCATACTACTGTACTACAGATCTTAGCATCCAATGTCATGTATATTAGCTTGCAACTTCATAGCCTACACAACCCATATCACACCGCCTGGCCTGATGATCTCTGTCTGCATAGGCTTGTGGGGGAGGTTACCCATTTGCCTCTTTAAGGGCATGATACAGCATTTTTTTGTGTTTGCATTAGTGTACAATTGTCCTGCTGTGTCTGTGCCACTGAAATACTATCGTGGCTTAGTGGTTCAGTACTGTGACTATAGTGCACAGTATCCTGGGTTCAAGCCCTGTCACTGCTTTTTATTTTCATGCTGGCCAGACCAGACTGCTTAAGGAAGCAGATATGAGCATGTTTAACTGACTTTGCTCAACTTTCCCTGACCTTGCCCAACATTGCACGAGCAATTTTGTTTACATATACTAGATATAGGTAAAAGCTGCTTAGCACTGCTTTATATTGCTTAAAATATGGCAATCATGCCTCAGGTGGTGCTGCAGGGCTGCCTATGTCGGATGCACATACTACACTCCATATACATGTTTGGAAACAGGTAGTGTCAAGTTAGGCATCCCTTTTATTTTATGTGCGAATCAGGGAGAGGTATCATTTCCAGGGTTCCTACTGAGCCAGTGTATGTGCTATGCGTTGCCTCTTTGCCAAGGCCAAGGCATACTGGGCACACCTCCTTCTGCCTACTGGGGAAGGCTCAGGTTGTTCTTCCTTTGCGTCACACTGTGCCTGTGCAGGCCTTGGCAATGGTGGGTGGCTGTTTGGCCCTGCCCCATGCTGTTCCTGCTGCAGCTGTTTTTGCAGGATCATATTGTGTAGCATGGCAGATACCATGACAATTTGGATACATGTAGTTGTTGAGTACTGTAAGGCTCCACCAGATGTGTTCAGGTACTGGAACTGTGACTTGAGCATCCCAAACACATGGTCGATTACATTTCATGTTTGTGCGTGTGCCTGATTATGGAGTTCTTGTTCAGGTGTGTGTGCATTTCTGATGGGTGTCATCAGCCACCGCTCCAGTGTGTATCCAGCATCCCCCACTAGGTGACCGTCAGGGATGTCGCCATTGGAAAATGTCTGGTACAGCTGCAACAGATGCCAGCTATGGGAATCATGGTAGCTTCCAGGGCAGCCAGCACACACATTCAGTATTATGCCCTGGGCATCACACATGACCTGGCAGTTGATGGAGCGGAAGCCCTTGCCATTGATGTAGGCCCTACCCTGCTCCCCAGCTGGTGCTTTGATGTGTATGTGCGTGCAGTCAATTGCACCCACTACCTCAGGGTATTCTGCTATTTGCTGGAAGAGATGCATATTGCTGGCCAATACCTCATGGGAATTGGGGAAATATACATGATCACCGACATGTGCTGACATGGCATTCAGGAACTGGTGCAGTACCCTGGATGTTGATACCTGTGAAATCCCCATCAAATCACCAGTTGGACTCTGGAAGGTATCTGTTGCTAGTATTCTTAGGCCAACACATACCTTGGTTTACACTGGGATGGGTTCCGCTCTGTTGGTTCTGTGTGTGAGGCGTGGCCTGCACAGCTCAACGATTTGCTGCAGGAGCTCTCTGTCCACTCAATAGCACTCCACTATCTCCAGCTCATGTAGCCCCTGGTAGGTTACCCTGGGTCTGTACACTCTTCTCCGTCTCCTCACTGTGGGTTGCTCAGCAGCATTCACAATGGCACCACCCTCAGCATCTTGCACATGTTGCCTTATAACAGCAATGGCAGCCCCTAACATTGTTATGTCTCAGTTTAAGCTTTTTAAGTTTCCACTTCTCTTTGTTGACTGCAGTGTTGCAGTGTTTCTGAGAAAAACATGGGGGATGTTGTTTGCAGAGTTTTAAGTGCTGGGCTGGGCTAGTGTACTGCCTGTGTAATTGGCTGATTCTGATTGATTTCACCTGGCAGCTCTGCTAGCTCTCCTTGGTTAACTTTCTTCTACTTCATTTCCTTCCTTTTCCCTTTCTGTTTCCACAGGGGCCAGCACCGCACAGACAGGCGCAAACATGCACACACAGGCTTACACAGGCTTAACCGGGTGCACACGTGCACACACAGTCTTACACAAGCTTACACAGGCTAAGGCGGGTGCACATTCATGTATACAGTCTTAGACACCCTTCCACAGGCTTATACGAGTGCACACACGTACACACAGGCTTAGACGGGTTTACACGTGCGCACACACACCGCACACAGTGTAAGCAGCTTTGCAAGAAACTTTAGTGATAGCCACAGCGTACACCTTCGGTTTCTGGGTTTCAGTTTAGACAACTGTACACACGCCTCTTCGAGTCCTGAGTAACTCACAGCAAACACATGCCACTCTGCTCCAATAAGCTTACAGTCTTTTTGATATATACCCCCTCATGATGTTACCCATCTTCTACTCTGTTACTCCCCTAATCCTACTCTTACACTCTAGGGACATGGTTCACATAGCAGGAAAAAATTGGGATTCACTATCCGTATACTCATTTGCATAGGATTGCCTACTAATGCTTGGTTACATCTCTCAGACTGAGCTTCTCCCCTTAGCAACCACTACTCAATAGCCATGTTGTCTTCAGCCTGCCATTCACTTGCATGGCAGATGAATATTTTGAATAAAATCTCTATTTGTGGGTTTTATTTTTTGCTTTTCTGGTTTTTAATGTGCCACACATTTGTGCAGCGCTGCGCTTAAACATCGGAGATCGAGGAAAAAAAATATTTTTTATTATTTTGCAACAGATAAAAATGCCAATGGCCATATATTTGGCCATTGGCATGCTTCCTCAACTGGATGCATCCTTTATTTGGAGCTGTCATGGCTCCATTTTGCTATTTGCAGAACGGTACTCAACTGCCAACCGAGTACATTTCTGCAAATAACACTACTCTTACTCGGACAGGTTAGTGTTTCCTGGATCGCAAATTTACCTCATTTGCATAGCTTTCAGCAGCAAATGTGGTAATTTGCATAAACTAACACTGTCCGTGCAAGAGTCATTTTAGGAGCTTTCTTGCACACCCCTGCCTGCTGTTCCTGGATCGCTCGGCAGACATGTTGGCTGGCTGGAGTCTTACTCTACTCTTAGACTCTGTGCAAGCCTTCATGAATCTGGCCCCTAGACAATTTCACATTTGGTGCTTGAATTAACTTACAACTTTTTGGTGTTTGATTGACCTTACCCATCCCATGGTTAATAATTAGATAGTACATAGCGTGACAATAACTGAGTTTGTACTATAGATAATTTGATCTAGAAAAAAAATGTGTGTGTGTGTGTGTGTGTGTGTGTGTGTGTGTGTGTGTGTGTGTGTGTGTGTGTGTGTTTTAATGAGGAGTGCATTAGTGTGCATGTGTGCATGTGTTCATGTGTTCATGTGTGCATGTGTGCATGTGTTCATGTGTGCATTTGTGCATGTGTGCATGTAGGCATGTGTGCATGTGTTCATGTGTGCATGTGTTCATGTGTTTATGTGTGCATGTGCTCATGTGTGCATGTGTTCGGGTGTGTATGTGTTCATGTGTGCATGTGTGCATGTGTTCATGTGTGCCAACATCATGTACAGGACGTATATTATGTTTCCTGTCTTCCTCTCACAAGTGCTGACTTTGGGCTGGTTCACTGCAGCAGGGAAACTGATGTCACTAAGCAAAATAGCGATACTGTTGATAGGTGTGTTGAGGCACAAGCATGTTTGCCAGGGTCTGTCATTGGGCCACCAACCGACAGTATACAACTGTCCACCCCATCCATGCATACAGTCACACTGTCAATACATCCATCACCAATGCCCTTAGCTGAGGGACAGCATACAGTTGGCATTGGCCAGGACAGTGTGGTATCCATGGCACATGCATCCCGACACAACAGCCATACCCAGATGTCTGGAAGGGTACCACATAGGCATATATTCAGGGCTTCTCATAGGAGCACTGCTGCTCATCATGCCACTGGCAGATGTGCAACGTCACACATGTTCCAGGCTGTCATGGAGGCACAGGCATGTATGGAACGGTACACCAGACAGGGACTAAGGGCACAGAGGGCACATAACACCGCTGTCATTGACAGTATCCGTGACCTAGCAGGTGCCATCTGTAATTACACCGAGGTCACTGATAGACATTGGGGAGAGACATTAGATATCCTCCGCAATGTCATGTCCATGTGTCAGGACAGTGCGGTGATGGTTGACTCGTTGACGTGGACGTATGCCAGCAACATCAGCAGCTGGCAGTCGCCGCGGACATCCCTCAAGCCACAGCCGCTCCGTAGTGCCAGTACCAGCCCCAGCAATGTTGGGGGTGGGCTGTCCATAGAATGTCCTAGAAGATCACATGCATGTGGCTCTGGACAGTCCCAGCAGGGACCTGTGTCCAGTGTACATCCATCTACCTCTGGGGATAGTACCCAGTCTGGCTTAGTACCTGATAGTGTCAGTAGCACCCCTGCCAGGCAGAGGTACTGTATCAGTGGCCAGAGACGGGGATCTGTAAAGCCTCGCAGGTACAGTCTGTGGCTGTCCCACAAATACCTGTATATGGCAGCCACATGGTGGAACTGTGTGCATGCAGACACACACACATACTCCAGACACCTAGGGCTAACACATACCAACACACATTACATCAACATTGGCCCATACCAGTATTTTTGCCACACACACACACACACACACACACACACACACACACACACACACACACACACACACACACACACATACATGTCGATTGGATTGCTCACTGTAGGCCTCTGGCAAACCAACAACACACCCTGTGCATATGATGAAACCTGTGCCACCTCCTGCCATCTGTAACATCGATGCAGGAACAGGTTACCATGGTGCTGATGCACAGGGTGTCTTTATAGCAGTATAGCAATGTTAGCATGTTGTCAGCAGTAGAGTGTAATGATATGCTTGAAGGTGTAGCTGAACAGGCATGATGCATTAAAGCTATGATTGTCATTGTAGTGTTGTTTACACTAGTGTTAGTTCCAATTGTGTATTGTCCAGCCACGTGCCACTTGGCTGATGTGTGCAGTATTGGCAGCATGTGTTAGAGAGTGGACAGTATGTGTGGGATGTGTGTAGCACAGATTTGCAGGTGTACAGTTGTGAACATGGTGGAGGTGCACTGTCTGCATGTACATGCATAGTGGACACATGGGCAGGGTGACATGCTCTGTATTACACAGTAACACTCCATAATTTCTATTGGTTGCCAGTATGCATTGTACTACACACATTTCGGAACCTGACTACACATGTGTGTATGACATGGTTTGACACTTTGCTGTGGGTGATACTGGTACTATCTGTCATTGTTTTGCATTCTGGTAGTATACATCACTTAAACAGCCTGACCATAACCAATCGTTAGATGATGTCTTGACAACTGACACACAGATGCAGGATACACAGCAACATTTGGATCTTTCAGGTACTATACTATGCCAGTAACCACTGGTATTCACCTGCACCTATTACTGACACCACTCCTGTTTGGCATATAGCTCTCTTAGGTACAAGCAATAACAGTAGAGATATGTCAGTCCAGGTCTGGTAATGCATACTGTGGCCTATAATGCATTCTCCAGATGACACACACATCCTCCACAAGGGTATCATACAGACAGATGCCTGTTGTCAAACGCATGCTGTAAAGCTATAAGCCAAACTAAGCATAGTCATCCACCTTTACGGAACATATTATCCCCACAGTACCACATAGGTAGTAGACACCAACATGATGAACTGGTACCGATGTGTACATGCAACCAAGTGTTACGTCATCTCTCCTTTGCTAATCACATTTCCAAAGGTATTTTGAAATCCCTTGGTGGATCACATAAGCAATAAAGGGTCTGCATGCATATCCACAAAGTTTGTTGTACACTTGTTACGAATAGTCATCATTGACAGACTTAGCTGTATTTGAACAGGTCTGACATATACCTCGGCCATAAACCCTCACTCACACATTCCAATAGGAACTGTAATGAGTTTGTGTGACACAGATGACCTAGGCCAGGAATCACTGCAGTGGCTGGCCTTGTCACAAGCATACAGATGAGACCTAAGGTCTGGGAAGCAGCAGCACAGTCTGGCAAAGATGACAGCTGTGTTCTTGGAGAAAGCAGGGTTCCCAAACATGCAATCATTGAGGTAACATGTACATATACATATTTGCCACACAGCTAGCTCACATTTGCAATGCATACTGATATGTCATACAATAGTAAAAAGTAAAACACACACCACATTGACCAACAGTGTCACACATGTACAGCATACACACTCACCAAGTGCAGGATTCAAACCCCTACCTAACTACTTCATTATGCTAGAGGAGTATGCATCAACAAGACACACTATGCACATTACTGGGAGTGCTCTTTTCCACAGGTATATTTGCAGGATGGTGACGTCATCAGACTTGACAAAGATTAGCTTACCACTTTTAAGGTGTTTTACTACACTCCTAGAGGGTTGCTCCTTCCCAAGGAGACCACACACAAACACAGTTGTCGAGTGCAGGATTCAAACACCTACCTAATTACTTCATGATACTTAAGGAGTACACATTAACACGATGGGCTATACACATTACTGGGAGCTCTCTTTTCTACAGGTATATTTGTAGGATGGTGACATCATCAGACTTGACAAAGATTAGTTTACCACTTTTAAGGTGTTTTACTACTCTCCAAAATGGTTGCTTCTTTCCCAAGGAGACCACACACAAACACACACAGTTGTCCAGTGCAGGATTCAAACCCTACCTAATTACTTCATGATACTAGAGGAGTACACATCAACACAACATGCTATACACATTACTGGGAGTCATTTTTCCACAGGTATATTTGTAGGATGGTGACATCATCAGACTTGACAAAGATGAGTTTACCGCTTTTAAGGTGTTTTATTATTTTTCTGAAAGGTTGCTCCTTCCCAAGGAGAGCACGCACAAACACACACAGATGTCAAGTGCAGGCTTTAAGCACCTACCTAATTACTTCATGATACCAGAGGAGTATGCATTAACATGGCGCGCTACACACATTACTGGGAGTTCTTTTTTCCACAGGTATATTTGTAGGGTGATGACATCATCAGACTTGACAAAGATTAGTTTACCGCTTTTAAGGTGTTTTACTACTCTCCTAAAAGGTTGCTCCTTCCCAAGGAGACCACACACAAACACACACAGTTGTCAAGTGCAGGATTCAAACACCTACCAAAATACTTTATAACACTTGAGGAGTATACATTAACATGATGTGCCATACACATTACTGGGAGTTCTTTTTTTCCACAGGTATATTTTTAGGATGGTGACATCTTCAGACTTGACAAAGATTAGTTTACCACTTTTAAGGTGTTTTATTACTCTCCATAATGGTTGCTCTTTCCCAAGGAGACCACACACAGAGTTGTCAAGTGCAGGATTCAAACCCCTACCTGATTATTTTATAATATGAAAGGAGTACGTATTAACAGGACGCACTATACACATTACTGGAAGCTCTCTTTTCAACAGGTATATTTGTAGGATGGTGACATCATCAGACTAGACAAAGATTAGTTTACCACATTTAAGGTGTTGTACTACTCTCCAAAATGGTTGTTCCTTCCCAAGGAGACCACACACACACTCACTTGTTAAGTGCAGGATTCAAACCCCTACCTAGCTACTTTATGATACTACAGAAATAAGCATTTACATGCCGTGCTATACACATTGCTGTGAGTTATCCTTTCCACAGGTATATTTGTAGGATGGTGACATCATCAGACTATACAAAGTGGGTTACATTAGGTGACATTGGATGGGCTACATTGAAGGAAGGTCTAAACACTTTGGCCATATGATCATCAAAGGGGAGTTTACTATCTACCTGTGTCCCCAGGGCCATAATGACTTTCTCTGTACATACTGGATTACCACCTATGTGGTAATTTGTGTGCACTTTGTTTTACCCAAAGGGGATGACTATGCATTCTTTGCCATTCAGCTTGAGGGCATTGTTTTGACACCAGGTATCTGTCTCTGTAAGACACTTCTGGAGGATGTCTGTGTCAGCCGTACAGTCAATTATGGACCACAGTTACCATTCATCTGCAAACCTGTTCAGCCATATACTTCCCATGCTTGCCTGTACCTCTGAGCAGTATCTACTGAACAGGTGGGGTCCCAGGACCAAGACCTGTGGGATGCCATTTGTGACTGGCTTAGAGTTGGACATAGCACCCACAACTCTGAACATGTGTGTTTGATCTGTGAGCCAGTTGGCCACCCATCCTGTGACATAGCTGTTAATGTTCAAGCTGGTACACTTGTCCTAGATGACAGAGTGGGGAATGGTGTAGTAAGTCCTTTGTGAGGTCCAGGTGGGCTGTGTGGACTACTTTCACCCCCATCTATGTCATTGGTAACTGTTTTAAAAAAGTCAACTAGGTTTGGGAGCCAGAATCTGCCTTTAACAAGGTGAAGTTGTGTAGAGTCCAGTGTCTGGAGGTCTCCAATGTCTCAGTTTATGGGTTCCATGACAATTTGCTCAATAGCTCTGTAGACCCGGCTGAGTAGACATATTGGGCAATGGTTTCTGGGTTCTGTTTTTGTACACCCTTTGTCGAGCTGGATGCCTGTTAGTGTATGCCATTCTTTGGGTACATAGCCCGTGGTACGCTTGAGTCTGGACAGTGAATGCAGGTGAGGGTGTTGTTCCTTATGGGCCTAGTGTAAGATGCAGCCTGGGACACCATCCAGTCACACTGATGCTATGTTCTTAGCTTTGGTGAGGGCTGTCTTTACCTGCATGTCCATGACGTCTGGGTCTCTGCATCCTTCTGTGGTGGACACAGGCCCTTTTGGGGGAGATGGGGGGGAGTTTACACTGAACTTGTCCCCCTGGATGTGGGCAATGAAAGTTGGTTTGGTGTATTTCTTTCCTTTTTTCAGTAGCTGACAGCATATTTGGAAGTTGACACCTACATGTCTGGTATTGCTACTGAAGGCTTTGTGGTTGTTATTCTTACATTCCTTGGCTATTTGTCTTTAGAAACTGTCCTTGGATTATTTTATGAGAGATCATTGTTTCTTCTTGATAATGATCAGTGATGCCTTTCCTTTAGTGAAGTTGGATTTATCATGTGTTCGTTTCCTCCTTCTGTTGTCTA
Source organism: Protopterus annectens (assembly GCF_019279795.1). NCBI lineage: Eukaryota > Metazoa > Chordata > Ceratodontiformes > Protopteridae > Protopterus > Protopterus annectens. The sequence continues at coordinate 234,790,975 of NC_056744.1, forward strand.
GCTGATTTATGGACAACAACCACCTGATTGTTGCCCTATTTTTGGAGGAGTGCATCTTGGTTTTATTTGTGATGTCTCATTCCATGCATCCCTGTAGATGCTCATAGGATGCACTTGTAAATGATTCTGCAGATTGTATACCATTATCCTATAATGAGAGGTCTTCGGAACGTTCCACTTTGGTCTTGTGAAAGTGTGCAGTTTGCTTTTGCAAATGTCTTCACAGTGGTTTCATTGACTGGGTGGGGGTGCGGAATGTGGTTGTCCAGTGTGATTACTTAATGATCTGATATTACCAGCGAGGGGTTTATCTCTGTTGTGGAACACTGGTACCCCATGTTGGTGATGAGCATGTCCAGTACGTTGTCAACTCTAGTGGGCATGGTGACCAGCTGTTCCAGGGTGTTAGAGTTTTTTAACTCTAGGAAACATTGGGCAAAGGACGTTGTACATGAGTAATTCCCCCACTCAGTGTTTGGGTAGTTGTAATCTCCTCATATAATGGTGTTTGATAGGACCTTTATATTTGCCACTGTTCTTTGGAATACTGAGTGAGATTCCTGAGACAAGGTAAGTGATCTGTAGCAGGCTACAATCTGATGGGCAGCTTTGCCCAATGTTAGTTGCACTTGCATGGTCTCCAAGGCCTCATGCTGTGCCACTAACCTGAAGGTGTGGATATCCATAAGGTAAATGGCTACACCCCTTCCTTTTGTATTTCACTCGTGGTTTTGGTTCCAAAGGTCAGAGGGATTGTGAGTGTTTTATGTGGGGCATATCCAACAGCTCTGTGTTTGACATAGCTTTGTATGTTAGGCAGTGAACACCTCTGAGTAGGCGATATGCAAGGGAGTACGGATGGAGCATTTTGCGATGGTCTGCGTATGGCATGTATTTCAGGCCACTAATGCTCTTTGTGAGGTATTGCTGCTGGCTTTCCAGTTGTTGTAGTTGTCTCTATTATAGCTCTAGTGAGTGGTGAGGAGAGGGGAACAATGTCCTCTTCTATTCTGCATGAGACACATTTTGTGGTGAGGTGTGCCACATAGGAGGGTTTCCTGACTACTGTGGGAATGTGATTATCAAAGTTGTATCCACTGTCCACCTGTGACCCAGGGTCTCTTGTCACACTTTCAGTGTGAAGTATACTATACCTATGTTGTAGTTCTTGGCTGCAGAGTTTTTAACAAAGGGGATGTCAATGCACCTTTTAGCATTGAGCTAGAGCCCATGGCTTTGACAACAGCCATCTGTCTCAGTGAGGCCCTTTTATAGGATGTCCACATCTTTAATGTTTACAATTATGGCTCCTAGTTTGCAGTCTTCTAGAAACTTCAGTAGCCACAGACCTACCATGTTAATGTTTACTTCAGGGAAGTAGATACTACACGGCCTGGGAAGTTATCTAGTCCCATGGCTGCAGTGATACTGGTTTGGAGAGTGTTTTTTACCTGTGCAGCCATGATGACAGCAACTTTGCAATCTTTCATTATAGAGATGTGCTCTTTCATGGGTGAGAGGGGGGTAAAGTTAACACTGATCCTATCTGCCAGGATGTTGGCAATATCAGTTGGCTCTGTACATTTAGTGCCATTGAGCTGTAACTCAGAACAGATCTGATTGTAACCATGACATGGACCTGTCTGTTGGGCAGAGATCTCCTGAGTAGACAGTATGCAACTGAGTACAGATTGGGTTACATTCAGTCTTGTTGCATGGGGCAACTATTTGAGGCCAGTAATCCTCTTGTTAAGGTACTTCATTGGTCTTTCTAGTTGCTGAACATGCCTAGGCAGATTCATCGCAAGTGTGTTGTGGTACTCCCTGACAGGTCTGGTGACTGCTGAGTAGTGGCAACCTCCTTTGACCTACATGCACAGACCTTGGCAGTTTGTGTGAACACATAGCATGATTTTCTGACCACTTTGTGAATGTGTTTCTGGAAGTAGAGATGACTATCCACATTTGTCCATAGATCCCTTATTATCACATCCGTATTTAGCCTGTGTGAGCATGCCCAGTATGACCTTTCAGTGTGATGCTGAATGAAATCCACTACATTTGTTGGAGTGTGTGATCATGCACAGTATACACATTTATACTATATGTGTATGGTAAATCAAGTTGTATTTTTACAGCAGGGCTCACCTTCGTGTCATAGATCAACAGGGATCATGTTGTGCCTGCAGGGCTTCCATGAGGCACTTTGCATAGACTTATCAACATTTCTACATACAGGGGGCAGCTATTCTTTGTACATTTCTACCCGTGGGCACACAGGATTGTTACTGTGGGTGTACATAGGATGTGGGTTTCACCTGACACTTATACACATTTGCTATGCCTGCACTGCTATGTACAGGACACCATTTCAGTCTGTACTGTTGCCTATTGTACTGCCTTGAGGCATACTACTGTACTACAGATCTTAGCATCCAATGTCACGTATATTAGCTTGCAACTTCATAGCCTACACAACCCATATCACACCGCCTGGCCTGATGATCTCTGTCTGCATAGGCTTGTGGGGGAGGTTACCCATTTGCCTCTTTATGGGCATGATACAGCATTTTTTTGTGTTTGCATTAGTGTACAATTGCCCTGCTGTGTCTGTGCCACTGAAATACTATCGTGGCTTAGTGGTTCAGTACTGTGACTATAGTGCACAGTATCCTGGGTTCAATCCCTGTCACTGCTTTTTATTTTCATGCTGGCCAGACCAGACTGATTAAGGAAGCAGATATGAGCATGTTTAACTGACTTTGCTCAACTTTCCCTGACCTTGCCCAACATTGCACGAGCAATTTTGTTTACATATACTAGATATTGGTAAAAGCTGCTTAGCACTGCTTTGTATTGCTTAAAATATGGCAATCATGCCTCAGGTGGTGCTGCAGGGCTGCCTATGTCGGATGCACATACTACACTCCATATACATGTTTGGAAACAGGTAGTGTCAAGTTAGGCATCCCTTTTATTTTATGTGCGAATCAGGGAGAGGTATCATTTCCAGGGTTCCTACTGAGCCAGTGTATGTGCTATGCATTGCCTCTTTGCCAAGGCCAAGGCATACTGGGCACACCTCCTTCTGCCTACTGGGGAAGGCTCAGGTTGTTCCTCCTTTGAGTCACACTGTGCCTGTGCAGGCCTTGGCAATGGTGGGGGCCTGTTTGGCCCTGCCCCATGCTGTTCCTGCTGCAGCTGTTTTTGCAGGATCATATTGTGTAGCATTGCAGATACCATGACAATTTGGATACATGTAGTTGTTGAGTACTGTAAGGCTCCACCAGATGTGTTCAGGCACTGGAACTGTGACTTGAGCATCCCAAACACATGGTCGATTACATTTCATGTTTGTGCGTGTGCCTGATTATGGAGTTCTTGTTCAGGTGTGTGTGCATTTCTGATGGGTGTCATCAGCCACCGCTCCAGTGTGTATCCAGCATCCCCCACTAGGTGACTGTCAGGGATGTCGCCATTGAAAAATGTCTGGTACAGCTGCGACAGATGCCAGATATGGGAATCATGGTAGCTTCCAGGGCAGCCAGCACACACATTCAGTATTATGCCCTGGGCATCACACATGACCTGGCAGTTGATGGAGCGGAAGCCCTTGCAGTTGATGTAGGCCCTACCCTGCTCCCCAGCTGGTGCTTTGATGTGTATGTGCGTGCAGTCAATTGCACCCACTACCTCAGGGTATTCTGCTATTTGCTGGAAGAGATGCATATTGCTGGCCAATACCTCATGGGAATTGGGGAAATATACATGATCACCGACATGTGCTGACATGGCATTCAGGAACTGGTGCAGTACCCTGGATGTTGATACCTGTGAAATCCCCATCATATCACCAGTTGGACTCTGGAAGGTATCTGTTGCTATTATTCTTAGGCCAACACATACCTTGGTTTACACTGGGATGGGTTCCGCTCTGTTGGTTCTGTGTGTGAGGCGTGGCCTGCACAGCTCAACAATTTGCTGCAGGAGCTCTCTGTCTACTCTATAGCACTCCACTATCTCCAGCTCATGTAGCCCCTGGTAGGTTACCCTGGGTCTGTACACTCTTCTCCATCTCCTCACTGTGGGTTGCTCAGCAGCATTCGCAATGGCACCACCCTCAGCATCTTGCACATGTTGCCTTATAACAGCAATGGCAGCCCCTAACATTGTTATGTCTCAGTTTAAGCTTTTTAAGTTTCCACTTCTCTTTGTTGACTGCAGTGTTGCAGTGTTTCTGAGAAAAACATGGGGGATGTTGTTTGCAGAGTTTTAAGTGCTGGGCTGGGCTAGTGTACTGCCTGTGTAATTGGCTGATTCTGATTGATTTCACCTGGCAGCTCTGCTAGCTCTCCTTGGTTAACTTTCTACTACTTCATTTCCTTCCTTTTCCCTTTCTGTTTCCACAGGGGCCAGCACCGCACAGACAGGCGCAAACATGCACACACGTGTGCACACAGGCTTACACAGGCTTAACCGGGTGCACACGTGCACACACAGTCTTACACAAGCTTACACAGGCTTAGGCGGGTGCACATTCATGTATACAGTCTTAGACACCCTTCCACAGGCTTATACGAGTGCACACACGTACACACAGGCTTAGATGGGTTTACACGTGCGCACACACACCGCACACAGTGTAAGCAGCTTTGCAAGAAACTTTAGTGATAGCCACAGCGTACACCTTCGGTTTCTGGGTTTCAGTTTAGACAACTGTACACACGCCTCTTCCAGTCCTGAGTAACTCACAGCAAACACATGCCACTCTGCTCCAATAAGCTTACAGTCTTTTTGATATATACCCTCTCATGATGTCACCCATCTTCTACTCTGTTACTCCCCTATTCCTACTCTTACACTCTAGGGACATGGTTCACATAGCAGGAAAAAATTGGGATTCACTATCCTTATACTCATTTGCATAGGATTGCCTACTAATGCTTGGTTACATCTCTCAGACTGAGCTTCCCCCCTTAGCAACCACTACTCAATAGCCATGTTGTCTTCAGCCTGCCATTCACTTGCATGGCAGATGAATATTTTGAATAAAATCTCTATTTGTGGCTTTTATTTTTTGCTTTTCTGGTTTTTAATGCGCCGCACATTTGCGCAGAGCTGCACTTAAACATCGGAGATCGAGGAAAAAAAATATTTTTTATTATTTTGCAACAGATAAAAATGCCAATGGCCATATATTTGGCCATTGGCATGCTTCCTCAACTGGATGCATCCTTTATTTGGAGCTGTCATGGCTCCATTTTGCTATTTGCAGAACGGTACACAATTGCCAACCGAGTACATTTCTGCAAATAACACTACTCTTACTCGGACAGGTTAGTGTTTCCTGGATCGCAAATTTACCTCATTTGCATAGCTTTCAGCAGCAAATGTGGTAATTTGCATAAACTAACTCTGTCCGTGCAAGAGTCATTTTAGGAGCTTTCTTGCACACCCCTGCCTGCTGTTCCTGGATCGCTCGGCAGACATGTTGGCTGGCTGGAGTCTTACTCTACTCTTAGACTCTGTGCAAGCCTTCATGAATCTGGCTTCTAGACAATTTCAGATTTGGTGCTTGAATTAACTTACAACTTTTTGGTGTTTGATTGACCTTACCCATCCCATGGTTAATAATTATATAGTACATAGCGTGACAATAACTGAGTTTGTACTATAGATAATTTGATCTAGAAAAAAATGTGTGTGTGTGTGTGTGTGTATATATATATATATATATATATATATATATATATATATATATATATAGAGTTAAACACCACGGCCACCAATATATATATATACATATATATATATATATATATATATATATATATATATATATATATACATTTATTTATTTATTTATTTTGTTATTATTATTATTGTACCAGTCACTGGCATATCTCTCTCTCTCTCTCTCTCTGTATATATATATATATATATATATATATATATATATATATATATATATATATATATATATATATATATATATATATTTTTTTTTAACTTATCTTACTGGTCACTGGCAGGCAGCAGAATATCAATGCTACACCAAAATAGCTGCTGAGACCCCGCATACCAGTAATTATATACTAAGACCCCTCCCATTTGAGCTAGCCACAAAAAGACGATTTTCTGCAGTCATAGACAACTATGTTTGTACCACAAACTTTATTTTACTATGTTTTGGAATGTGAAGCAAAATAATGCAATGTTGGTGTAAAGTTTCTGTTGAAGTGGTTAATTAACTGATGAGGCAGTAGTAAACTGATAAGATAGTTTTATTATGAAAAAAGGTGTGAAGTAAATTGCATTGCTAAGGTTTTATTTGGCTGAGTAGAGCCTTTAAATTCTTAATTACGGTGTAAGGATTGTAACAAAGAGCAGGAAAAAAAAAAACAACATACGGGACTGAATCCAGAAAATGCTAGGTCATTATGGGACACTAATTTAAATGATGGGCATATTAAAGGAGAAACAAAGTGTGACAATATCTTCCTTTGGAACTTCTCTGAGGAAATACCACAAAGGATAATTTATGCAGAGTCGAATGATTTTCTAATCATTACAGAGACATGATATTCAATGGTGAGTCTGCTGTTAAAAAAGGTACCCAAGTACCCAAAGACCATGTCAGATTTTAGTATAATATTATTTTTCTGGAAATAGAAATTATGCTAGATTTAGCAAAAAAAATGACATCAAGTGTAAGCACATGACTTTCACAACAAGATTTGTTTCATCTAACCCTTGTTGAAGCATTTGGATACTGCAATGGAATTCTAGTGCTGCACCCAGATTACAATCATCAATAAACTTGGTTGGTCTTATCCCATTGGTATCAGCTTTTATGTCAGGGTGGCCTTATGACCAGATGATGGTCAGCTAATGGGAAGCCCAAAAATGATATAATCCTTGCTTTTAATGACCGCATAATGATATGTACAGTGGCTATATATAATGCACAAGTTTTAATGGTGCAAACAAGGACAGTATGATGGTAGGTACCACGAAATGCTCAGTATCCATATTTCTCAAACAAACAATTTGCTTATCAGCAATGTCTTTTTCCTCCAGTCCTGACCTTCCTGAATAATATATTTCATACGGAAAAGAAGTGCTGGGAAGAAGCTTATTGACGTCTTTGCCATTACTTCTAGCACAGTAAAGAATGAAAATGCCTGAGACTGGTTCTGCTATGAAAGGAGTATCACCTTAGAGTAATAAAGATAGATAAACAGGCAGTTGGCCTAAGATATTCAAGTCTGCCTGAAAACTTTGGTTAATCCTGCTTTCTGAATGGCATACACTGAGAGTACTTACTAATGGCACACGCACGTGGAATTTTTTATATATCATTCTGTTTTTCCTGGTAGGTCCCATATAGTGGTCCTCCAACAGGTTGGGCTTGAGTTGAGTAGAGATAATTAGCTCTAAAGTGCTTCCAAGTATAGGTTTGCAACTTGCTATGATTAAGCATAAATAGGTTATACAACAAGAGGAAGAAACTAATGCCTAAGAACAAGAGGTACTTGACTCAACAGAGGAAGGACACCATCCACAGCTTGAACAAGCAAATTTGATATTTTGTAAATTCCTCTAAAGGCAATTACAAATCTAAACTAGCATCCTAGTTAAGGATAATTACAAGGCATTGTTTAGCTATGTCAGAAATCTAAAAAGGAAGTCTCAGCTTTGTGTTGAACTAGTAGTGGATGGTAGCACTCATACCAATTTGAGGACATCGCCAACCTGCTAGCAGACAGATTTGGTGCAAAATTCACCCCCTGTCTCCACCAGACATACTCCTAAGCTACCCATCACCAGTCCTCTACCTAGTATCACCAAAGAGCATGTCATAGCCGCAATCTCCATGGCCAAAAACAAAGCCTCTATGGGATCAGATAACATCCCAGGCTGCCTACTAAATGGTCTAAAACAGGACCTAGCGGAACCAATTGACACTGTCTTAAACCACAGTCTAAGTACTGGCTTTGTCCCAGCAGAGTGGAAAACAGCAACAGTAATTCCCTTGCACAAATGGGGTCTTTCAACCAACCTGGGAATTATAGACCCATAAACCTAACCAGCCTTATCTGCCATGGAGAGAATCATCATGGACCTTATCAACAAAGACATAGGTAACCTTCAAACTCTAGACATGACCCGATTTGACTTTGTTAAGGGATTCCACCTCTACCAGCAGTCCTGTTACGAGTGGTGTGCCACAAGAATCTGTGCTGGGCCCCCTATTGTTAAGAATCTATTTCTCAGAAGTCGAGGTGAAAATAGATGGCCTGTGGCTTACCAAGTTAGCTGATGACTGCAAAATAGGTGCAGTCATTGAATCACCCAGTGACGCTGACATACTACAAAAAGGGTTTACACGGACAAATGATTGTTGCCAAAGCCACGACTTAAACTAAATGAAAAAATTGCATTAATATCCCTTTTGGCAAAGGGGGAGTCCCTGAAAATTAGAATATTAACAGCACCCCCTTAGCTCATGCCCTGTGGTGAGATATTTGGGAAAACAGGTTGATAGCAACCTTAACTTTGATCACCATGTGTCCACAGTGGGAAGAAAGGCTTTATATGTTGCACATCTCATAAGTAAGGGCATCGCATCCAGAGGTGAGAATGTTAAAACTACCCTGTTCTCATCGCTCATCAGACCACTAATAGACTACAATGATCCCTTCTGTATATACCTCACCAGACACTTGCAGCAGCTGGAGACACCTTAGATGTTTCTCACCAAGAAAATTCAGGGCCTTCAACACATGGCCTACATGGACATGGTCCTGTCACTGTACCCTGTATCTTATAGGCTGCTGACAGGTGACATGCCTGGCCTACAGAGCAGTCTCAGACCATGCCCTAATGGAAATATTGCACATCTGCAAGTCAAATGGGACAATATGCACTTACTCTAGGGATCTTGACCTAGCCTGCGACATTAACAGGACATCCTGGAGAGACAGACATGTCTCTCAGAGATTGCCACTCCTCTGGAACAAACTCCAAATTCAAGTAACAGAGCGCTTCAATGACCCCATTTAAGTGTAACTTAGACAACTGGATGGGAGAGTTGTCATCTACTTCCCTCTTGGATATGGTCATCAGTGCTGATCATAGACTTGCGCTGCAAATAGAGACCATGCAACTTGGTTAATAAGGGAACAAGGGTTTAACATAGCTAGGCTTATAAAGGCCTTAGGGTCAATAGTTTAGTAACTTCCTATGAAGCTATGGCATGTCTTCAGCTACCAGGGATTGGCTTTTTTGATCTCAATGCACCAGAAGAACTTAAAAAACAAAAAGTGAAAATTTATCGGCATTCAGAAGCTTTGTACCTGAAACACTGGTATGTCTGTACCTCTCAACTGTCCAGATTTTCGCAGAATGTTGAGATTTTTGGACCATATTTTTTGTCCATCCCTCATAAAATTTGTGGTAGATTATTGAGGATTGAAATCAATAAATAATGACAGACATTCAAGTTTCAGGCTTCATATCTCTCAGAGAATGCATGTTAATGCAAAACTTGTTATTCTAGCAACTTTCTAAGTTTATAAGAGCAGTATTTAAATCTGTCACTATTTGGGGGCCTTTACATACCTACATTGTTTGGCTATGTCCAGATTTCTTGCACTAAGAGATTGAGAGGTATGCTAATGAAGTGCATACATCCCATTTACCTGCACTATGCGGTTTAAAGTATTATACAGTACTAATATTAGTTTAGCTAGTTCTTTCTTTGGGCATTTACTGAATGATTTGATTGCATTAACTTTATACCGTTTGTGTTAAATTTAGATATATAGATAGATAGATAGATAGATAGATAGATAGATAGATAGATAGACAGACAGATAGCTATATTAATAAACCTTAATGATAAAATCAGGTAATTCAAAAGCTATTCTTGTAAAAGTTTGTCTGTAACATACCTATTCAAAATTAATTGGCAAAATGAGCAAATTTGTTAATCCTTGGCATTTTGATTTATCACATAAAGACTAGCTATTTTGACTTGTTTTTTCTTTAATAATTATAGGGGATAATTAAGTTAAAGTTTGAGGGGGTCCAATTTTATTGTTGAATTGATATAGAAATCAAATAAATCTATGTGCTCATGGAGGCACTCTGTTAGAGAAGTGCAGGAAAATTAAATGTTTGTGAAGTATCTTTGCACACTCTAACTTGTATCATTTCCTGGTAAGGTATGTCCCACGGGTATTGTTAGTAAATATCACACGCCAAAGCAAATTCAACAAGCACGACTAATTAAAATCAGTACCAGATGCATATAGAAGCCATTTCTCAAATACTTTCCACATCACATTACATTGTAGTGTCAGGGGCATAATAGTGTTTCTCTTGTAGTAAACACTGCTCCTGCTCTCTTTTGAGTGTTTTCATCTTTATGTATAAGAAATTTATGCTTACAACAGCTTTTCTATTTTTGGCACATTATGATACAAACAGATTAAATTACTACATTTCTTCTTGTCTTTTGCCTCTCATAACAGTATCAGATTAACAATGTCAAGGGGATTGTTACGCTCATGAAAACCCATTTACACGAATGTTAAGTGTTTCTTTCTCAGGTAATATGTACTGCTATCTGACAGCTTACTTCTCAGGTCAGAAACACCAGGGAGCAAAATGTTCAAAAATGCCTGACTACACAGTTGTGCAGAGGGAGAGAGAACTACTCAGAGTTGAAGTACTTTAATATCTGCCTTTTACCTTCCTTGTTTTCTATCATCTGCCTGTTTCTTTCAAATACTGACTTGGGTTTTATTTGGAAATCGCATCTCATCTTGGTCTTTGTCATCAGAACAATATAGTTTTGATTATTCCATCGCAAGTCTGATCTAAGGCTACTCTTACACTATTCACAACAGTGCAGTTGCGTGTTACATTTTCTTATTGAACATGCATTAAAATGCATTATAGCTTTCCTACAGAGGGCAAAACAGTGTTGATATTTAATTGTGGGTCGCAGCACTTAAGTCCTCCTAAAAAAATGTCTATAATTTGAATGATTGCATCTCCTTTAAATATGTTTCAATATTAATTTATTTAATTCACTTTATTAAATTTATTTGTACAACTTGGCAAGGCTCGTTTGCAGAAAAGACCTAATGAGAAAATCTAAAAATCATTTCACAGAATGTAAAACATATTGGACAAAGTTATGTTTTACATTGAACAAAGTTAGTGAATACTTAACACTACAATAACAGTTAATAAACAGAGGGTATAAATACATATGAAAATGCAAAGCAATGTTTGCAGTTAAACAGTTTGTTAGCTGGTGAAGTTACTGGTGTAATACATAAACTGTAAATGACATAAAATGAAAAAAAACATTTTGAATCATGCAGTTACTGCCGTTGCAGACATACTCTTCAACAATTGTCTGTTGCTCTAGTTAGTTACATTTTACTTTTAAATGGGTAGTGTTCATAGGTTCATAGGTTAGTACTAGGCTATCGGTGCTAGGGCCTATACAAGCCTAGCCATAACAATTCCCTAGCTATTTCTTCCCATAATATTTACTTCCCTGGACCCCTGTCTAGCAGGGTGACTGACGTGATCCCCAGGCTAAATTTCCTATCTCCCATCCAGTCATCAAGATTTCTTTTGAAGAAGGCCAAGGAGGTGCTCTGCTTGACATGTAGAGGCAGTCTATTCCAATGTATAGGGAGTCTCTGAGTCAGGAATCTATCCCTCCAGCATGTATTGTTCATTGAGATGACAAGGTTTAGGTCCCTGGAGTGTGTGGCTCGGATGTATTGGGATTTCTTTAAGTGTAGCATGTTCAACAGCTCAGGGTTTGACAAAGCCTTGTATGTTAAGCAGAGATCACCTCTGAGTAGACGATATGTGACAGAGTATAGCTGGAGTTTTTTTAGTCTGTCAGCATAAGGCATCTGCTTTAGGCCAGTGATTCTTTTAGTGATGTATTTCTGTGGCCTATCCAGTTGTTGCAGATGTCTTGTGAGGTACATACCAAATGGGGTGTTGTACTCTATGATGGGTCTAATGAGAGATGAGTACAGTGGGACAATGACCTCCTTGTTTCTGGATGAAAAGCCCTTAGTGATGAAGTGTGCCACATAGAAGGATTTCCTGACTGTTGTGGCAATGTGATCTAGAGTATTATTTTTTATTTTATGCACTTTGATATTTTATAATCAAGGAGCCGAGTTCATGCAGAGACCATTTCAAACAATGATTCAGGGCTTACAGCAATAATACAAACAAAACAATAATGAATAAAAGCAAGATAATATATAGAAAGGATACAAATAAATAGGGGCAAATCAAATGGCCATTGGTCTAGCGGAACTAACCTAGTTGACAAATTTTGAATAAATAAAGTAAATAAACAAATCTGCTATACAGTTGGGCAAAGTGCATAATGTTACAATGACAACTAAATACATGATTTCACTGGTTATGTGCGTGATGTGTAGTCAGGAGAGAAGACAATTAAACCCTAGTGATGCCTCTTGGAGTTTCACTAGAATCATTCTAACGACTTCTTTAGTTGTCTAGTATGGCTTATTCATATATCAGTTAATAACTTCAAAGCCATTCTGCATACATATGACCTTCTGAAACACTTCACCCCAAGGTTTATATGATGAGCAGCACAGCTGCATTACTATTTGACCTCGGCCTCGTGTAGCTAAAGACATATTACATATACTCATATACTATTTATTTATTTATGTTGCCATTATTTTCATGTTTCTCTAAATATCTTATCAGTCAGGTGACACAAGCAGATCTACTTAGCCTCATATGAAATATCAAAGCTGGTTAAGCAAAATACTGCTTTGAATATGCATATTGCTTATATGGTTACCTAGCTGTTATAATCTGATTTTAAGACATCACAAAAATTAATATATGCTGAACTAATTGTGACATAAAATCTGGTTTAAGGCATAAAATGTAATGAATGCAACCTCTGTAGAGATTTTCCTGAGGAATATTTGCCATTTACATTTCTGTAGCAATATTTATGGTTCCAGAGATAAAGGACATTTGTTTAAACAGTAAGGATATAACTTGTTTGTCAAAAGACTCGGGATGGAGCCTATACTGGTTAAAACTAGTAATGTCCAGAACTTTACTTGGTGGAATGAGCTAAGTGTCGAGCTTTGAAGACTAGGAATCCAAAATGGTACAGAGAAACTAGTTAAATAAAATTTTAGGCTAAATGAAAAACAACTTTATCCTGTATTTTAGTTACATTGCACCAGTGAACTGTCATACAGGTTGAGAGAGGCTATTAACTGTTTCTCTAAGAGGTGGGTTGTCTCTTTGTAACAGCTCCAGTCAAGAAAATACAAACACACCTTACATATGGTTAGATCTTTGTGTTATATGTAGAAATTTGGCTTTTTCTAGGATGACACAGTGATACTCATGGAGGGATGAGTTTGTAATGAATCATGTCCCCATGTGGGGGATCTAGGAAGGCTTGTTCTCTATAAAATATTTTTTAATGTCTCATTGACTTGACAGTTCAAATAGTTGCTTAGATCTGCTTGAACCTTCATTGAATTATAACTGTAAAAGACATAGGTGAAGCTCAAGGAATACGAATGCAGAAATACCACAATGATTTGAGAAAGGTGGGTTCTTTGTAAGAAGCCAGCTCTTTGGGCATGGTCTTACAGAAGCCATGTCCCATTATGCTAGAGTCAATTTTTTTGTGCACTGATTTGAATAATGTGAGACTGAAGTTGCAAACTGAATGAATACAGGAGCTTCTATGGCATCTTTACCTGAAGCACAATTAGAGGAATTCTTGTCAAGAATATAAATAATGGGGGAAAAAAAGAGAATTCCTCTTAAGTAATAAGGAGTATCTTCAGAAATTCCTTGAGGAACTAAACTGAAACAACTTGATAAGAGACAATACCTGGAGTGATGGGTATACAAGGACCTACTAAGGTATCAGATTAACAGAAAAATAATTGTAAGGTAAGTTCAGAAATGTTTAAACAAGTTGTGTCAGAGCAGACACAGTTTGACTGGAGTAAATCAATAATATTAGTTCCTAAGCCTGATGGAAGTATTAGATTCTGCAAGAACCAGAGGAAACAAAATAGCACATTGCTTAATAGCTGCCCCATGGCCATAACTGATTAATTACTAAAACACCTAGGAAAACTCACAAATTTGATAACAGTAAACTTTCATGAAGGGATACTGTCAGATTCCTCTCCCCCTTCTGCAAAAGACAAAATGGTCTTTGTAATCCTGTTCCAGTGCACAGCATTTTACCATTTTGCCTACCCAATGGCAAAACCCCATTTCAGAAACTGATGGATAAATTACTGAATCCTCTTTGCTCATATGCTGCTGTCACATACCTGAATGATGTGGTCATTTATTCAGACAGCAGGGTGAATCACTTACCAAAAATGCAGGATGTGTTAGACTGTATAAGACAGGCTAGATTAATTGGGAATGTAAAGAAAAAAGTAAAATAGGCATGACGGGAGCCAAGTATTTGGGATACCCCATCAAGGAGGATGGTATGACCAGAACTAGGAAAAACAGTGGCCATAAAATATTCACCTATTCCCTACACTAAAAGATAGAAAAAGGTTTTTCCTGCATTGTCAGTGCACTACTGAAAATGTGTACTTAATTTTGTAACTATTGTCTTTCCTTTGACTGATCTCACAAAAGCAATGGTTTCTATAAAGGTGAATTAATCCCTTGAGACAGATAAAGCATTTAATAATAAACTGAATATTATATTCTGTACCAGTGTTAGTGACCTCATATTTTTCTAAGGAATTTACAATGTGCATGAATGCTTAAAAGGTAAGATTGGCAGCAGTACTATTCCAAGATGGTCATCGTGAGGAGTACTCCCTGTCCTGTTTAGTCAAAAATTAAACAATGATGCAAAAAAGGTATTCAGACATTGATGCAGAGTGCTTTGCTGTGAGGTAGACATCTTGAGATGCCAATATTCTGATTTATTGATATTAAGAATTACACCTATATATATATATATATATATATATATATATATATATATATGTGTGTGTGTGTGTGTGTGTGTGTGTGTGTGTTTAGGTAGATAAATGGATAGATAGATAGATAGATAGATAGATAGATAGATAGATAGATAGATAGATAGAAGATAGATAGATGGATAGATAGATAGATAGATTTATAAGCAGACTATGTGAGTATAGTCAGTTTTCACTGTGTACTTCCCTTTTAAAAGTACTAGGAAGATCTTCATATGTTGAATTGTTCTTGTGCTTCCCATTTTAAGGGATTTACTACAAGTGCTCACTTGCTAGCAGCTCATAACCCATTTGCCCTCTGTCACTTAGTCTAAATAGCAACTGGCCATGTGTGCTGCAAAGTGCTTGCTCTGACTGTAATATGGAGATCATCAAGCAGCTGAAAATCAGGAAGTTGTAGCAAACCTATTTTAAGAGTACAATAAACACAATTATATATAAAATTGCATCCTTAAAATCGTTATTTCGTTTTCATAAATTTAATATGTTTCTGCTGAAGATTATTGTTTTTGCCAGGCGCATGGCAGCTTATGCAGTTCTATTCTACTTGCTCTGTGGTTGCTTATTGTACCTGCAGCAGTCATGTAGAACAAGACATGTTATTTTTCCAGTGGTAAAGTGGCTTGCAGCTACCGTGAATTATTTCTGTTTGTGAATGTGAGCCAGATGTCCCACCACTCAAGATTAAATCTTGCAATGATGAACTAATATGCATTGTCTTCACATTGTAACTAACAGTCTTCAAATACACTTTAATGCATATACATTTTAGCGAGAATTCTTCCTTTTTTATGTGAGTATTTAAATGCTGTGGATTATGCAGATGTCAAAATTTTGTTAGCTGTTATTTTCATCAGGGGTATTTTCTTTGCTATTGCAAGCCAAACCAGTGATGTGAGATAGGAAAGCTCAGATATTTTTTTCTTTTTTTTTTTAATACTATGGCTTTTTTCTGTTGAAAACAATGTATCACAATTGACAGATGTACAGATGAGAAACAGTAAATGGGAAGTAAGCGCTGCAACATTCCCAGAGCTTTAATTTGCATACTTACATCCGTAAACTCATTCCAGCAAAACAGGGCTAAAATGAACAGATCCTTATTGTTGATCCAGCTCACTGAAAATACAGGTGTCCCAGCCTACAACCCTGGGACTCCATGATACAATGAGCAGTGTGGGATAGCATGATACTACAAGCAATTACCCCATGCTTGATTCCATAAACAAGGGATCCTCCAGTGCTTAATTGTGGTTATACTAATGAGGACTGGCAGACTCCTACTCCTAATTCCAAAATATGGGTTAGGCACACAAGGCCATAACTCTTTGGAGTTTTAAACTGATGATGGTTTGAAGCAAGGGAGTACCCCACTGAAGTCAGTGATTGCAACAGCATTGTCACAGCTCCACCTGTAAGAAATATGGAAATGTAAGCAGTACAGAGTAAGAAGCCAGTCTTCCTCCAGTAGCAGGCTCCACATACAACGGCACTGTACTATTAAGAAGGTTAGGCAGAAGGGGGACAGGCAAGGACCCCAGTCATAAGAGGCAATGGAGTATGCAATTTGTCCTTATTTATCACTATGGATAACGTCAAGAATTAAAAGGAACAAATTTAAAAAATACATCTTATTGTAGAAAGCCATTGGCAAACTCACTTATTTTTATTTATTTATATTTGTTTAGCTGGGTAGTGCAGCAGACCTCTCAATGGACCATTTGCAGGCACATCCTGGGTGAATAGAATCAGTTAAGAAATGAATAAAATATGTTTCCAGATATAAGGTCACCATAAACACACACACACACACACACACACACACACCAATTTACAGATGCAAGAATATTCTACAACATTTAGCTCAAGAAGCAGTTAGCAATGTCCAAACATGGATGCAAAAATGGAATTGTGCTTAACAGAGCTTTGTAGATAAAATGTAGCCATAATGACTGAGATATTTATGACACATGGATAGCAGCATATCATTATATAGAGAGCTATGATAACAGTTGCAAGAAAGGATACCATGGGGAGACAGAGAAAAGGTACGAGAGGCATACAGAAGGAAAGGGAAACCCATGCCATCACAAGGCTTGTAAAATACGTACAGGACAGTCATATCTGTCATACATGCAGACTTGCATCCATCTTGCAGATAGAGCTTCTGTGCAGCACAGCTCTACCTGTATGTCAGTGAATGTACTGCAGGTAGGAAAATGCCTGCAGTGTGTGTGATAACATACAGGTGGAGCTATGGTGCCACATGGCTTTGGGTAGACTGAGGACTGTCAAAGCCTCAAAATATATTAGATTTCATGAGGAGTGGGTTGTGAGACTGCTGTCCATGTTAAGGTCCCAAAGAGGAGAAACTATAGTCCTGGAGCTTGATTCCAAAAAGTTTATAACAATGTTGAAACACTCTGAAAAAAATGTTCCTGTATCAAAGTAAGCCTTTTTAAATCCTAGGGTATGCCATGTGATGTCATCAATAAACACTATTCAGGAAAATGAATTACAAACTAATGTATTAAGACTACATTTAATATAGACAGTGAACAAAATCAGAAATCTCAAAAGCATTGTTGTCAGTATAGGAATGGAAACTGTTCAGAGTGATTATAGCTTTTCTAAGACAAACAGATGACATCCTGGAGATAACAGTGAAGGTGAACATACTGTAAAGTTTACATGCACTGCATGCCATTGGCTTGCTGGGACTAATCCAGTTAACAAGGAATAAATAAATAAATAAATAAATGCATACATACATACTTACATAAATGCATAAATAAATAAACAAACTAGTTAATATAACTCCTCTCAAAGTACAATGTGATAAAACACTAAGAATGGCTGATTGGTGGCTATGATGTAATAAATAAATGAACATATCTAATTACAAACTTGTTTTACTGGTAACTGGTGTAAATTAGAAAAGGTATTCTATGGACAGGACAAAAGACAAATAGATTAAAATGTTTTCAGTTTCTTTTGTTAGCATGCAATACTAATTAACTAAACAGATAAATGCAGGTATGTCTATAACAGGTGTATTGCTTTATGTTCAGCAATCTGTTGTACTGTGTTTATTATGGTACAAAAAGGGAAGTGTTTGAAGTGAAACAAAAAAGTACATGCTCTATAGGTATGGCTTGCTAGAAAGAATCTGCTAGAAATGCAAGAGTTTGCCATCTGCTGCTGTCAGGTTATAGGGAAAAAGGTGCAAAATTTTTTTTCTGCATTGGGGCAGAGATTTCTTGCCATAAGCAGGTAGCTTTTGTTTTGGGTGAGCTCCTTTTTCTTGGAACACTGAATGCTTAGTGAGCATTGTTATTCTTTTGTTTTGAGTGAGCTCCTTCTTCTTGGAACACTGAATGCATAGTGAGCATTGTTATTTCTATAAATACATTGACCCTTCAAGTTCATTTTATTTCAGTTTTATTTACTCCTATAATTTCCACTCGCACATTTTCTGATTTGCATTAATAAATGAGCTGGTACCACTTTAAAACCCTTCACCATTACAGGTATATAAGTGAGTAAGTGAGGGGGTATAAGGAAGAAGTGACATGAACTTTCCTACATCTCAGTGAGGCATTCCCTGTCATGGGGGTTTAGTGCAGTTTTCTTTAGCTGGGGATTTTTGAACTTGTGCTAACTCATGTGGATCAAGCTGGTGGTACACAATGGCATTTTTCTTTTTCTCTCATATTTTTTTCCACTGTACTGTATCCATTAATTTAGCATGCATAAATTAGGGAGGTGTGGAAAAATTCCTCCATAGATTGGGGTTGTAAGTTGGCTGGCCTCTCTAGGAAAAGTTTTTTTTCTTTCTTTTTTATAAATTTTTGATTCATACTTCATGATATCGAACATTGATGAAGTATGATTCCTTTGGTAGTGATTCAACAGAACACCATAAATTAGGGAGGTGTGGAAAAATTCCTCCATAGATGGGGGTTGTAAGTTGGCTGGCCTCTCTAGGAAAAGTTTTTTTTCTTTCTTTTTTATAAATTTTTGATTCATACTTCATGATATCGAACATTGATGAAGTATGATTCCTTTGGTAGTGATTCAACAGAACACCAATCCCACGTACTAAGGAGACTGATAAGAAGTACTACATCATGAATTTTTTTTAGTCTTACCAGAGTTGCCTAGTTCGACTCTCAGCTAGAGCGTCTTCTGCGTGGAGACATGCGTGAATGGGTGTTCCTTCGTTGAAGGTTGTGCATCAGGGCTGGCAACTCTGTACGTAAAAATCAACTGCCAATCATTAGCGGACCAGAGTTCCGCTGTGGCGACCCCTAACCGGGAAAAGCCGAAAGACACAACAACAACCAGAGTTGCCAAACATGTACAGTTTAATATTTTGCTTATTACATAGTTAAGCAATTATTCACAGTCACCTTGCAGTTGCACAAACTATTTACAGTTACCTTGCAGGCAATCTAAACAACAGTGCACACTGAGCTTTGAAGTAATTATTCTCACCCCGGGATTCATGAAGCTTGTGCCAGGCGCAGGCATAGCGTAGGTGGTATAAAGCCAAATATGGCCACCAAGCGATTCAGGTATGATCCAGTTCCATGTGCACTACCAGCGTACACCAGATCTGCACAGCCCTCGGCTCAGGTATGCTAATCACCCCATGTGCAGTACTGCACCATGCAAATGAAGGTACATAGCAATTCATGAAGTGGTGCAGGCGTAGTGTAAGCCCACAGAAATGTAAACCAAAAAAAATGGTTTACATTTTTCCAAACAGAAGATCGGAGCTATGAAAGCAGACCAGGCTCATGTATTACAAAGTTAACATATGCCAATGGTTAAATATACAGTCAATGGCATAAGAAAAGATGCACAACACCTAAAAAATAACATTTAATGTCATGTCCACAGTAAAGCAAAGTACAACCACAGGGCATGTGTGCACAAATGGGAACACAAGGAAAATATACACAAATGTCATAAAATCGCAATGTAATACAAATCATGATTTCACCATAATACTCAATGGTATGCATGGTACACCACAACCAAGATGCAAGGGTTGCTAAGGGTCTGTGATAGTATTCGGCGTGGTAACTATGAATTAGTAGTCAATGCAATGCAAATGAGGCAAGTAATAGTGAATTGCAAACGTTCCGCCGGACTAAGGATGTACCATACGGCGCAGCGCTACAACACCAAGGAGTGGTTTGGAGGTATACATGACATCAGCAGTGGGGTGTGCCACCGTAGTTGTATGCACATTGGAGCAATGCAAATCTGGCCTGCCTGTTGCTAAGCAAAGCCACAGGTTAGGGGTGGGGATGTAGGTATAGCATCGTTTAGCTGAGAGCACATATGGTGCCCGAAAGCGCATGTGTACGCGGATGAAAACGTGCCCGAAACCTGGTAAGTGGACGCACACGCCACGCACCATAGCACAAACAGGAAGGTTAGGGGAAGAAAATAAGGAAATGCCGCAGTAGGGTAATTGGAGTACAACTGAGCAACTAACACCTATTAACTCACAGTGGGCAATCAACGGCAGCTAACAAGTCTGCTCGCAGCAACCTGCAGAACAGGATAGGGGGATGTCGGATTGCAAAGAAAAGAGAACTGTCATAGCAGAGCAAAGCAAACCTGCAGTAGATCGGCCATAGAACACATTTTGTAAGATAAGCCAGGTTTTGGAAAGTACAAATGAAAGCAGGCTGCTGGATGCATGCCAGAAAATGGGAGGGGAAACATTAAGAAATGTTAAGGGAAGGGCAAGAGGTAATCCACGGCAGCCAAATGTAATTCAACACCAAAGGCACCACAATAGCAGTACCTGGGGTAAAACACATAAGATACCCTGTAGCTCCGATGGTACATACACACCCTATGACATCATCAGTGTTCACAGCACAATAGTATAAAGTGTGAAGGCACCTCACACACACCTGTGTATTCCCAAACACTGCACCATCGGTGTAAACAGATGGGGAACTTTTACAATGTACATGTTGGGAGCTGCCATAGCTGTGATTCATCACCATGTATTAGAGACTGAAGGTGTTGTGGAGGATGATGCTGACAACCACCACAGGCCCCGGAGGAGGAGAAGAGTGTTCAGACCAAGGGTAACCTATCAGGGGCTACATGATCTGGAGATAGTAGAGCATTACAGGGTGGACAGGGACATCTTACAGCAAATAGTTGAGCTGTGCCGGGCACGCCTGAGATCCAGAAACAACAGAGGGGAACCCATCCCAGTGGACACGAAGGTATGTGTAAGCTTGGGAGTACTAGCCACAGATACCTTTCAAAGGCCAACTGGAGATATAATGGTGATCTCACAGGCATCAGCATCCAGGGTACTATGCCAGTTCCTGGATACTATGTTACCACATGCCAATGAGCATATATACTTCCCCCGAACTCAGGAGGAGTTGGCCAGCAATATGCATCTCTTCCACCAGGTGGCACACTACCCGGAGGTACTGGGTGTGATAGACTGCACGCACATACATATCAAGTCACCACCTGGTGAGCATGGTGATCGCTACATAAACTGCAAGCGATACCACTCCATCAACTGCCAGGTCATGTGCAATGCCCAGGGCATTATTATGGATGTGTGTGCTTACAGCCCTGGAAGCTACCATGACTCCCACATCTGGCATGCCTCACATCTGTATCAGGTATTTGTCAGGGGAGACATCCCACATGGCCACGTTGTGGGGGATGCTGGCTATGCACTGGAGCCATGGATGATGACTCCCATCAGAAATGCACACACACCCATGCAAGAACACCATAATGAGGCGCACGCACAAACCATAATCATCTTAGAGCGTGTGTTTGGGATGCTGAAATCATGGTTCTGTTGCTTGGACATATCTGGTGGAGCCTTGCAGTACTCTCCAGGCTGGTGCTGTGGTCCAGATAGGTACTGTGTTCAACTGTGTTTGTGATTGCTGTAGTCTGTGTATGTGTGTGTTGAGGGTGCCATGTGTGTTTCCGTGGGACTGTAATGTGTGTGTGTGTGTGTGTGTGTGTGTGTGTGTGTGTGTGTGTTTGCATCGTGTGTCTGTTAGTGCTAACTCAGAGGTAGATCATTACGGTAGGTGTGGTCATAGCTTGCCTTAGGCATACGGTTGCCACCTGTCCCACTTTAAGAGGGACAGCCCCTCCCTGGGCAGTTGTGTCCTGACAAAACATATTAAAAAGGGCAAATGAGATTGTAGGACATAATTATGTCCCATATATTATGTAATAGTTGCATTAAATAGTTATGCCTGTATCTAAAATATGGAAATGTTACATGAAACATGATAAGTAGCTAAAGTGCTACAAGAGTAAGTATGTATTCAGGATAAAAGTATGTTCTATCCTGTGTACTGACCATGGGTATGTGTCGGCCTGTAAACACTGATGTGTATCCTGCAAATGTCCCACTATGGCCATTTGAAAAGGTGGCAACCCATGCCAAAGAGGTTCAGTCACCAACACAACTGCAATGAGTGCAAATATCTGTGACAGAAATACATGAGACAGCTGTCATTTGGCAACATTCTCTTACATATCGATGTATTTCCAGAGGTATTGAAGTATCAATCTCACCTGCATGCTATATAGAAACCAATTAACAATGGCTCAATGTATAAGCCCGTAACAACCATAGTTTCAGTCTACTAAATGATAGGTCTTCAATTAGGGAAGGAGCCCACACACATATATGGAATATGTAGAAATGCAGTCCCCACAAACCTGTATATGCTATGTACACCCACCTACATCTTCCCCTCACCCAAAACAATTGCAATACAGACTGTAATAACATCACAAACATCCACTCACTCAATTACATCTGCAGAAGCATTAACATACCTTGTGAGAGACACATTTGTAATGGCACCATGTGAAATCATAGCTGTTGTACAATGGAACAGACGGTGATGTTACAGGTTTTGTTTGCAGTAGTCCCTTATCAGACGGTTGAGATGACAGGTGCACTCACATGTAGAACCACATACTCTAGCCGTCGCACACAATCCATGGGGGACATGAATTCAAAATATCCGTGTCTCTCCAAATAGCAGTTGCAATTCCTCACAACAAAACACATACCATCTTCCCGAAGGTAGGGCAAAAGGGCAACGCCTAAGTGGAGAATTCAATTATACCCCACTGTTGCCACGTAATTGGTGAATGGAGTAGCTGCACAGCTGATGTGCATGTAATAATTTACTCAGGAACACCAACTGGGGGCAGGATACCACATGTTACAGGTATCAATGTATATAAGGATGCCTTGCCATACATTCAAACCGTATGTTCATACCATAGAACCGTTTAAACAGTAAAGGTGTAAGAGTGATATTTACGAAAACTCGGAATGCTGATAAGGTATGTAGAACACTCGGTATGTTAGTGTAGGTAGACCCTGTTTGTATTAATTAAAGTGTACGCAATGCATAAAGTGGGAAAAGGTATTATGTAATGATGTCTTGTTGAACATAGTAATGCTTGTAGAAATTGTGTGTCCTGCTGTGGGCCACAAGGTAAACATCTCATACACAAGGGATGCTACATGAGGGCTTTAAACACAACAATTCCACACCACCCGCCATCAGTGGTAGGGTTTGTCCAACAAGTACGTGCCATAGCAGGGGATAGTAAATATTGATATACTGTCACAGAAGGCATGTGTATGGGCATATAACAAAAATAACATGCCTAAGGTGGTCCTGCTGTGCAAGTATGCTTTGCATTATGGGATAATGTTTAAAATATATGTAATGTACAGTATTGTAGGTAGATATGTCAGATATTTTACACAGCATAACTGTTATATCATGCAAACAAAAGGTATCGTCTATTGGCATGTACAATACACAATAACAGGATACATATGGCTTGTAGTCACAGGACACTGTAACAGCATGATAGCTAATTGAAATGGAAGAGCTACTCAATTATCCATGCACAAAGGACATGTAATAGCTTCACAGGTTCATAGTTAGGTACTATGCTGTTTGGTCAAGTCCATGTGTAAGCCCAACGACAGTGTTTTCACCAGCGGCACCTCCCTAGGGTAGTGTCCTGTCTGTGAACAGCAGAGCCATGTGTTACATGCACCTGTGTACAGTACAGCCACTGCAGTGATCCCTGGCGTACATGTGTGTCTCCCATCCACCCATCGAGGTATCTCATGAAGAGTGCTAGTGAGTGTCCCTGCTTGATGTAAGTAGGAATCATGTTCCAAAGCATTGTGAGTGTCTGGTTCAGGAATGTATCCCTCAAGCATGTCCCACTCATCGTTGCATTTGTACACATATCCATGAGCATGTTGCTCTCAGTGGCTTTTGTTTATGTTGCTTATGTGGAGTATATCCATAAATATTGTTGTGGACATGGGCCCTGTATATTCAGCAGAGGTCACCTCTGAGTATGCAGTATGTAAATGTGTACAGTAGTGGTGTCCATAGTTGTGCCGCATACGTCATCCTTCAGAGGTCAATAATCCTCATGGTGTGTTAATGTTGTGGTATGTAAAGCCATTGCTGTTCTGGAAGGTACACCCCAAAAGGGGTGTTGTACCATTGAACGTGTGTCATACGTCAAGAGTATAGAGGTACAATGGGTGCCTTTGTTCCAGCTACAAACCCATTACAGATAAGGGTGGCCACGTAGAAGAATATCCATATATCCATGCCACATTGGCAATATGGTTATCAAAGGAGTGAGTGCTATATACGTGTGTACTAAGATCCCGTATAATGTCACATGTATGTAGGGGGACAACCACCTATGTGATAGTCAGTGGGTGATTGGTGTAATCCAAAGGGGATGTCTATGCACCTTGTGTCATGCAGCTTGAGGCCATGTTATTGACATCAGGTATCCATCACAGTGACACCCTTATGGAGGGTGTCTGTGTCAGCTGGTGGATCAATCATGGCTCCTTGTTTGCAGTTGTCTGGAAACCTATTCAGGGAAAGTCCCTCTGTGCTAGCCTGTACTTCAGGGAAGCATATACTGAACATGAGGTGCCCTATGACCGAGGACTGTGGTACACCAAGTGTAACTGAATTACGGTAGGTACCATGGTATGCTACCCTCATTGTGTGGATCCTGTCTGTGAGACACTTTGCATAACATCCCGAGACGTAGGGGTCGATGTGCAGGTGGATGTGCATGTTGTCAATACCAGAATGGAGAACGGTGCTGAAAGCCAATGAGAGGACAATGTTGGCTGTGCGGACTCACTTACCATCATCAACTACCCTGGTAACTGTATCAAAGGAGTCCACCAGGTGTAGGAGCCATGGTCTGGCCCTAACAAATCCAACCCAGGTGGCATCAAAGGTCTGGAGGCCACCAATGTCTCTGTGAATGACTTCCATGATGATGTGCCCCATAGCCTTGCAGAACAGTCCAGTCAGGCATATAGGGTAATAGTCCCTGTGGTTCATTGTGGTGCCACATGTGTGGATCATGATAACTGTTGCTGTGTGCCATTCAGGGGCTGCAATGTCTGATACAAGGCTATTACTGAATCTGGTGGCCAAGTGGGGAGCCATGTTGTTCTGATGTTTGTGTAAATCACAGCCTGGGATGTTGGACAGTTACATGGAGTCTGTGTTCCAGGCCTTAGAGAGTGCAGGTTGGAACTGCGTAGTTGTGACCGCAGGGACTCTGCATTGTTCCTGTATGGATTTTGGCCCTGTAGGGAGTGAGAGGGTGTAAAGTTAGCATTGAACCTATCTACCAGGATGTTGCCAATAGCAGTCAGTCTGTAATGTTCCTGCCTAACTTTCGTATGTCAGAGCAGATGTGGGCATTGCCATTGAGTACTGACATACCTCCATAATGCTTTATGGTAGTCCTTGAAATGTGGCTCAGTAATGCTTACATAGCTAGCTTTGGAAGATGTGATAAGGGATCCCGGATTCCTACTGAGGCTGACCAGTGAGCTACCCCACCCATGGGATTGTACTCCACTTTGCAACAGCCTCCACCTTCTGATGTACATTATGTGCATGGAACTGGACCCCCAGAGTGGTGTCTGTTATCTGGTGGGTACCATCATGGCTCTGTTTGGGATAGCATGATCCATGCAGTCGTGTAAGTGCTAATGAAGTGCACTGGTGTATGTTTCAGCATTTGTAAGTGC
The DNA here is from genome assembly GCF_019279795.1 of Protopterus annectens. Taxonomy (NCBI): domain Eukaryota; kingdom Metazoa; phylum Chordata; order Ceratodontiformes; family Protopteridae; genus Protopterus; species Protopterus annectens. The sequence continues at coordinate 234,817,213 of NC_056744.1, forward strand.
ATTGTCCATCTGCACGGGTGTCATGACTTTTACTACCGCTGTCATAAGATGTCTGAAGTAGGCATTGTAGAAATCTTGTACTGTGTATTCCGTGAAGGGTGTGGTGCTGGGATGTGGATAACAAGGGTGATTAGCATATGTTCGGAAACTACCAATGAGGGGATAACTCCAGTTGTGGAACACCAGTCACATGTTGGTAATGTCCATGTCTAGGATATTGTTGGTCTTGGTGGTGGTGTGTATGGGTTGATCCAGCCGAGTGGAGGTTATGAATCCCAGAAAGCATTGGCCTAATGTGTCAGTACATGAGTAGGTATCCCAGTTAAGTGTGGGGTAGTGTCAGTCTCACATCAGTAGTACCTGTCTGAACCCTACTGTCCAGTACACCAAGAAATGAGGGCCGGTAACCGTGGGGTATTTTGTTGAATCTGTAGCAAGTTACAATGTGTATAGCAGTTCTGGCCACAGTTAGTTGCACGTGGATCACCTCTGATGCATTGTGCTAAGGAACCAGCCTGGAGGTGTGTACATTCTTATGAAATATGGACACACCTCTGCCGTGGCTGTTCCGGTCCTGGTTACATGACTGAAAGGTGTGGTCTGCGTGTAACCTGTCAGTGCAGGTGTGCTCTCCGGAGCCTAGAGGCAGGTCCCAGTCACTGCAGAGATATTGAAGTGGTCCATTATAAGGAGTGCCTCACCTGAGTGCGTTAGAGATGACGATGTCAAGCATTGAGTAACAGTACCCCAGGTTTTGTTTGCCTGTTCCTGTTCTGGTGGTGAATGTTATTGGAAACTGTCCAAGACAGGCAGTATAGGAGCAGCAAGAGCCTTACATGTTATCTGTACTCCCAGGGCTGACAGGTGCAGGTCATCTGTGCCAAAGCATCGTGTTTTGTTGACCATGTCATTCAAAGCAGACAGATACTGGATGCCTGTCTAATGAGAGCAGAAGCATAGGCAACTGTTAAAGTGAAACATTCAGTCATTGTACAGTGGTATCGGTCTGGATGAATGCAGAATGCTTCTCAGGGCTTGGGCGATACCTTCCTGGGCTACAAGACCAGAGAGCTATTGCATGTCCCTGTACATGTAGTCGAGGAAGTTACATCTCAGGGCAGTCACACTAACATGGAGAATAACAGTCAAATCATACCTGGTGAGGTGTGGCATGGGTGCATAGGTTATGTTGTGGATCCTGTTACCCAACAGCCAAATGTAAGTGACTATAGCCTTGTGTAGCCTGCTGAGTGGGACATCAGTGTGACGCCTACAGAGTCACCTATGACTGGTGTGTCGGGTATGTTATGACATCCTATTGACTGTAGTTGATGGGCACACATGAGTCTGTGGGCTATAAGTAATTGGTGTTGTGTTTGGTGATGGTAGCTGTCTCTGTTGCCTACACAGAGAGTATGGAGAGGTTCTGCAAATGTTGTAGTCATACTATGTGTGGCCTGTGGTGGTGGAGATCTAATGAGACTATGTGATGAGTGGGGTGTGTTGCAAATGTTAAATGTTCCCACATGAATGTCAGGTTCAGTCTGGGTTGGTGAGAGCATTACCCCCAGCATGGCTACATATGTGCATCTCCCACAGGCTGTAGTGTCGTATGTTGGGAGGTGAGCATTGACTGTGTACATGAGACAATTGCTCTATTGCCTCATGTTTGCCATATTCATCATATAGACAGGCAATAACACTGGTAAGTGACACTTGGACATGCTTATATATTCAACCATGTCTCACAAGATATGTGAGTTACGTGTGTACAACAGCTGTTGTACTGTAAGCAAGCTGTAAATGTAAGGACAGCTAGTGCAGAAATGAGTTGGAATGGGTGCTATAGTAATTAGTAGCTCATGAAATGCTTACATGTTCTGAACAAGGGCTGAGCATGAATATACAACACAGATAGGATGTTGGATAATATAAACCCATTGCAACCCACAAGCGGAGACGCCAGTCATAATTGGAGGCACTGCACTATTACACTGCTGAGTATGGTCTGCAAGTCTATGAACCTTTATCAACGTAGATGTTAGCAGTATAGATGTAGATGACAGTACGGATGATTTCACACCCTTTATTAACGTAGATGTTAGCAGTACAGATGTAGATGATGACAGTACGGATGATTTCACACTGCATAGCATACCTGTGACAGGTCATAGGACATCATCACCCATACTGTGTTCCAGCTACACTGAGTATACTAGCTGTACCTTCGTATGTTATAGGAGTGGTCTACCAGTGGCCTGTTGACAGAAGCAACACTACAAAAGGTGTCTGAGTGACGTGCATATCACACCAGTGGCAGCTACAGTAAAACAGGGTTAATGTTTTGTACTCCCCCTCATTGTAGCCCATACCACACAGACAAATGGGAGGCATCTGCATATGTAAGGATGTGAATGGCCATGACCTAGGAGCAATAGCTGTCTCAGTGTTGTGGACAACATACAAAATGGGCTTTGTGGATGAGGTGTGTGACATATGTGCACAATCTGACAGCTGATAATAGCATTGTCACCACTAGGTGAATAACCCTGTATCCATTAACTACCACCTAGGCAGCGGTCAACATTATGGACACTGTGTGTAAGGGATGGTGCTGTGCAGTTCAGCCCCCTGAGCTGGTGACGTCTTCAGGCCTATTAGGTAGCCATACAAGGCAACCATGTCATGACAGGGTGCCATCCATGAGCATGGAGATGATTGGACAGGCATACTCAACACTCGGGTGACCAATATCGGATCACATATCACCTTTAAGAGGTATTGGCCATGTGTGGATGGGCGATACCAGCCTTCACAATCCTCACCTCCACTATGCAGCATGCTGGCTACCTTGCATAAAGACGTGCTACACTGTGATGTTAGACATGCTACACGTACATATCCTGATCTAAAAGACATGCGTCATGGACAGCCACCGTCCTACTACAAGGATCGCCACATGCTGGACAGATCCCTGTGCCATACATGTTACATACTCCTGCCACACCATGCAACCCTGTCCATCAAAGCTGCACATGTCATCTCTGTCATACACAGTGCGATGACCACATGTTAGATGTATCATTAACTGTCTGGGTCAGTAATGTGGCACTGATGCACCTGGTGGTGGCAAAATGGCTGTTGGATACAGCTAGAAAACCTTGCCCATACATGCTATAGTTGATAACCATTCCTGCGAATAATGTCCGGCTAGCCATTGTCCCATGCGTATCACATGTGCAACACAGGCGATACGTGGCAGGATGTTGAACTGCTGTACAGTGCCGTGTAGATGTATATGGCAAAACACATACATGTAAAGGTTTCCATGCGCATGTGTGCATTGTCACTGCTCATGTCTGTTAAGGCAGTGTATGTGTTGATATGTGACATATACACAGCATCAAGGTCAACAGCATTACTGTGGACACATCCAGGCATGTGCTGATAGGTAAGAACACCAATAAAGGCAAACAGACATGCCCACATCAAGACAGCATTCACATCAAGTATGAGCAATGTAATGAGGTGACACACATATATGGTGATGATATCCAATGCACAACGGGTGTTACATGTGTGTGACACAACCATGTCAGTTGTGTCAGTGTCATGATGATTTCCAAAGATAACTGTTCATGTGTACTAGATGTAATACAAATGTATGTGCAGCTGTATGTCTGTACATCTCTGCGATACTGTGACCTGTCTCCATCATTATGTCTTCCAGATAATGCCTCATTCACGCCTGCCAGCATATAGCCGCCTGGAGGATGATGCCCTCATCCCGTACCTCCATGATAACTATGAGGTGTTGTTTAGACATGTGCCACAGCATGCCCAGCAGCGTGACAACCTGTGACAGGAACTATGCAGGAGGGTTAATGATGTGGGTGGCCATAACTACACCTACCAGCAGGTGCGCAGGCACTGCATGGACCTGATACGACATGATAAACAGCGTGTCAATGCAATCGCCAGTGAACAAGGTGGAACAGGTGGTGGGCCACCAACCCAGCCCCCACTCACACCCACTGAGGAGCTACTGGCCAGCCTGGGGACACCCTCAGAACAGCATCCACAAACACTAGCTGCCAGCGTGGAGGTGGGTGTCTCCCAACCACTGAGCCTGGAGTTGCCGGGTAAGTCACTACTGCATATATGACTATTATATCCCATTTAGTTACATGTGTCACTGTACAATATGTAATGTAACATCATATGCAAGGTATGCTTACATGCATGCCGCATACTATAGTATGCTACCCTGTGTATGCACACATGTGCATACTATATGCTATTGTGCAGGTGAATGTGTTAACATGCACAGTGCACCCTGTAGCTGTCATACAGTCATGGATAATGTTCAAACTGCTGTGTCACCCCTATAGAGGTACCCCTGGTGTGCCACACAGACATCAGTCCATTGCAGGTGAGACAGTTATCAGTATCAGGCATGTTAATGCATATATCTATTCACCATGTGGCCAGTTAACACATGTACACATAATGTATGGTCCAGTCATGATATACAGGTCGCATCTGTCATCAAGCACACTGGCTACCCATGTGCAATATATACAAACTAAATGAAACACCAACATGAAACCACAGTATCTGTCAGTGCTAGATGTGTGGACAGCTGTGCATACAACGGTTGAGGTGTTGTTCAATGTAGGCATATGTACTATACATTGGAACAACACATGTGTGGTACGCAAACAGTACCACACAGTGAGCTGGGATATGGGCAGCCCACAGGATTCACCATTGTGTAATATGCCCCTGCAATTGGTGCACTCATTGTGATGTGCCATCTGACAAGTCCCAGACATGTAGTCTTCCGGCTGCAATATTGTCTCACTATCCCATAATACATACCCCACATACCAAACATACACCCCTTTGTCTGCATAACCCTGTGGACAGTGACATTTCTGACATCTATGGGTGTATGTCATATGGGACAACACAGACATGTGAGATAGACGGCCATCACAAACATTTGGCCAACACATGTTCACACATGGCCATGGAGGATGGCCAGAGACAAGTAGCCACACAGTAAATGTGATGTGTATATACCCTGTTGCACATTGTTCACACATGGTCCAACTATAGCCTTTGTTGAATGGTTATATAGTCAATGTGGAACACTGGACATCCTAAAAGCCTGTGCACAGCTTGTGGAGGTGTCACTTAATTCAATCATATAAGATGTGTTGAACATCATGACTGTGTCATAGCATGACAGTCGTCACCTGTACAGCTTCCACAGACATAGACACCACATCAGACCACAGATACCATATCTTTCCCTTGCTGCTGTTGGACATCACTGTCAGCCGTGCACCTTGTGTGTGTGGTACATAAATGTCATGTGGGACATGGTGTATTGACAAGTCTGCCATGTGTGGACATGGTTGCTAGGCAGCTAAGACATTTTAGTAGTTGTGCAGGGGTGTCATCCGTAGGTCTTCCAGGGACCTGTCACATGACACAGCATGGTTTAGTGTGTATACACCTCAGCGACGTGGGTCACAATTCACAGTAGTTATGTAATGTGTATGCACGCAGTCATGGCTATGCACTGTGTGTGTATTAGACACTGTATAGCAATATAAGTGCCTCATGATGCCATGCAATGGCACAGTATCTGTACTTCACACTGTATAGCAATGTGGATGCCTCATACTACCCTTCAATACTGACACACATCTGCTAAAAGTGCTTTCTATCTGTAGGGCATACAGACAACACTGCAATGTGATACCCATTACACCACTGTACATGTGTCAGGACACCATTGTGTCAGACATGTATGCATGTCAATGCACATGTCAGCAGATTACATGTCATACTACATGTCAATGTCAAGGTCACATCAGCCATGTGTACTGTTAACCTGTGCTGGCCAACATGGTGTATCATAGGGATGCATGCTTACTACCATGATTGTGTGAACTGCATGGCTTCTGATATGACACCTTCTTGCTGTTGTGTACAATCCAAGGAGGTATGCTAATTACCCCTATTAATGTCTGAGCTGCACGTCGTCTGCTGTATCACATGCATGATGCATGCCATCTGTCAAATCACATGCATGGTGTGTCTGTGTGTCTGTGTGTCTGTGTGTGTCTGTGTGTCTGTGTGTGTCTATGTGTGTCTGTGTGTGTGTGTGTGTGTGTGTGTGTGTGTGTGTGTGTGTGTGTGTGTGTGTGTGTCTGTGTCTGTGTGTGTGTGTGTCTGTGTGTGTGTGTGTGTGTGTGTGTGTGTGTGTCTATTGTAATGTAGAGTCTTTCTTTGCATTCACAGGTGATGTCCATCTGCGGTCCATCTGATGTTAGTGTCCCCACAGATGCTAGCAGTGATGAACATATGCATGAGGTACAGGCAGGGTTGTCAGGGGTTGAATCTGTGCCAATGGTTGCCATCCCAGCTATGTCCACCTCTTCCCCACACACAGTTCTCATGCCAACACATACCCCATCACCAGTGGCCATAGAGGAAGGACAGTCAGCGTGTGTTAGCTTGGAACAGGAACGTGTGCTGGCTACAGAAGGTGTGTCGCCACACCATGGTGTCAGTGTAATGACTGCAGATATGCCACACAGGCATGTGGCCAGTTCTGCTTGTAGGGGGACCTCTGGCAGACATGCACCTGCAGGACAGAGCGCAGCAGCCGGTGTCACCAGACGCATGTTCCAGACTGTAATGGCGGTGCAGGCACGTGCTGAACGGCAGAACACAGAAGGGCAGAGGCTTCAGAGGGCTGCTATCCATTCTTTAAACAACAATATCCAGGCAGTAGCAAATGCTCAACAGCAGATCGCTGATGTTCTGGACAGGCGATTGGGTGACATGCTTGGAATCCTTGACCGTGGCATGGTAATCCGCGAGTGTGAGCTGTCTGTGCTGGAACATCTGGTAGGAGTGAGGCATAGGCCAAATGGACATAGGCCAGCTACACCACCTGGTGCAGGTCAACGTGAACGAGCCACATCACATGCCCACTCCCACAGTTCCGGTAGCAGTAGCAGTGCAGCTGGTGCTGCGCTGTCCACACCAGGACACAGCAGGCCACATGGATGTGGCCATGGACATTCCCAGTGGGGACACGGTTCCAGTGGACATGTGTCATCGGACAGTAGCCAATCTGTACCTCTGCCTGGTAGTGCCCGTGCAACCCCTGGCAGGCACAAGTCACGTGGCTGTGGCCGGACACAGTGAGCTGTACATCCTGGTCTGTACAATCTGGAGCTGTCAATAATACCCCTGTGTAGACTGGACACATGGCAGAACTGTGTGCACACATACACACACACAGCAGAAACATCTGTAGGGCACCGCAACTCCCACATGTGTAATGACCACACATGTCCAATCAGATCACCGGCCCTAACCCACACACATTATGTCATCCACTTGCGCAGCCGATGCCCCTGGCAAACATTATCACCCTGTGCATATGATGATGCCTGTGCCGCATCCCTGTCATCCACACCATCGGTCTGATGCACAGAGTGAACAGAATAGTGAGAAGTGTATATTACATTTGTTGTGTACTGTTGACACCCACCAGACATAACATGTAGTACAGGTTTAGAATGCATTGTTATATGTTCACAGTATGTGTCTTGGTGACAACAGTAACAACATGTTGGTAATTATGCCCTGCTTCCCTCCTTAAGGTCTAATTGCATGTGCCATTACTTTACAGTGTTTGCAGCTAGAGTGCATTGTTGTATGTTCACAGTATGTGTCTTGGTAACAACAGTAACATGTTGGTAATGATGCCCTGCTTCCCTCCTTAAGGTCTACTTGCATGTGCCAATAAGAAGCAGTGTTTGCAGTTTCCCATGTGTAAATGCGAAGTACTCACAGGCATGTATGGCAATATCGGCATGCTATACATAGCCTCAACCTCACTGTTAGAAAGGCTACCATTCCACAGATGTCCACACATCTACAGATCCAGAAGCATGTGAGCTGTTTAATAAGCTACAGTGGCTAGAGACGTGACATCCATACTGGGTCACATCACAGGTATGATGACATGGTGCGGGGGGTTTAACACAGTGGTCTGGCTGATGTCAACGTTAGAGGCCAGTTGATAACATGAGGACTCATTGTGTAGCAGTAATACACTGTCACATTACAGGATGAGAACATGCACAGACATACACAGAAACACACAGTAACATGACCACATTCACGGGGTCAACAACACTATAACGCACACTCTATAGTGTTGAGGTGAGGACCCCTGCCTATGTGGTAATCACCTTCACAGTACTGTGCACCCACATGATGCAACACACAGAATAAACATGTACAGGTAGCCAGTAAGGCTGAGACCGATGGCATCAACAGGGTAGTAGACTGCATCAGCATGAGGGGTTAGGGATCCTGTCTGTTCTGTATGGCAGCATACACACTCACTCCATGCACCAGACAGCCATACATACATAAATACACACACACTGTGGAGTCCACAAATGTCATTCACATACAGATAGCTGACATGTGTGTGATACACACACCACCCTTGCCTATGTCTTGCTTTCTACACTGCAGTATGTACAGATCTCTACAACAGTGTACAGGGGTGTGTAACAATTGGGATGTATTCCCCACGATACATGGCATATATGGTCACACAAGCAAACACACACGGCAGTACTGTGAATCATACACCTGCTATATGATGATACGTCTGACAGACATGCAGCTGTATTGGCCACATTATGTGTACCAACGCTACCTTCGGCAATTGTGCTGCTATATGCACACGGGAGGACGGAAGTGTTACAGGTGTCAAGTGATGTACAGTCAGTAACACCCTGACCTCTGTGTAGGTTGTATGTCTTCACCTTCAAGTAACAGTAACATAGTGTACTGTTTGCACATGTAATGGTAGGACGACTTGTGACACACCTGTGAGCTGTCTTCAGCAAACATCCATCTGCAAAGGTGGACCACCACTTTATGTACACACATCCATCCATACCTGATGTACATCCTACCTTACTGTCAGTATTTCACCATATACAGGTGTCAATAATGGGGCTGCATTGCAACTGCATGTTGTAGTTAGACACAGATGAATGACATACATCAGCTACTGCACATGCATGGTAGCTGCATGCACACCACTACATGTACATGTGTGTTGGTCCTACATTCCTGTCATGTAGCCATGTTTGTATGCATTGCAATTGGTGGACATGTGTGATAACATACATGACACATGGGCTGTTGTATGATATGTTGGTTGTCATGGGTAACTCGTACAGAGGGAATGTTACCTCAGTCAACATTGCTACCTTATATACTGTTAGCATTCAACAGCCATGGACCTACCTTCCATGTGCATGCGTGTGATTGCTGTAGCCACTTGTCTGCATGGAGGACAGCAAAAGCTATGCTATGTACATATGCATTGTGTGTGTGTGGACCATGTACATATCCACTGCGATTACATGTATGTCATATCCAAACATGAGTGTTTTTTGGTGTACAGTGACAGTCATCTGTTACAGCTATGTAAGACCCAGGGCCCCTGTTATGTGTTGAGCCAACCTGGTTATGAACTGTGGTATCATTGCATTGCATACCACATGATGGAACCCTGTCAGTACATGTGTAGTCTGCACAGTTGCTGTAGACCTATGTACAGTCCACTGGTCATGAGTAACATGGTGTTGTAGTAATGTATGGATGTGTGCTGCTGGTCCAAGGACATGGTGATGTCTCAGGGCTACATAGTTGAATGCGACATTTACCACTGTGATCTGCACCTGAGACATCTGTGATGGCTCTTGAGTGTGTACTGGTCAGTACATTTGAGTGGCCTTCATGTACGTGGGGACAGTAACATCTGGAGAGGTCCATCACGGTCTTATGGCACATATGTCTGTATCTGAGGTATACGGTGGTAGTGCTATTGTGCACAACTGTGCCATATGCCAGGTGTTTCTCACTGCAGAGATGTCCATATTCCGCATTGTTGGATCTGGATTGTCAGCTGTGATCACGAACGCTACACAGCTAGCACTGACGACCGGTGTCAGATGTATGTAGTGCAGCGTTCATGCTAACAGTGTTCATTAAAGACACACTGTGCCCTTCCATGTTTAGAATCCATGTGCATACAAGACAGCCCTTCACTACTACTAAGTATGTGAGCATGCCCAGTATGCTGTTGTGTAGATGGACGTACAGTACATTCCAAACTGTGCCCTTCCGTGTTTAGAATCCGTGTGCATGCAAGACAGCCCTTCGCTACTACTAAGTGTGTGAGCATGCCCAGTACGTCGTTGTGTAGATGGACTCACAGTACATTCCAAACGGACGTGTGCTACTAAGTGTGTGAGCATGCCTAGTGACACCTTGTGTCAGTTATGTGCCTCTGTGTATGGGCATGACCATTGAAATCCTGTATAGCGATTGTGGTCATCCAGGCAACAGATGCCCATACCCCACGTCAAGATGGATTCCTACATTGAACACACTGGGACTGTCTTGAAGGGTGTTAGGGTGTACTGTCTGTGGCGCATCTTGTATCCATGTAGGGTTGTAATAATGCTCCGTAGATAGGAAGTTGTCCCGCTCACACCACTGCCATGTGTTTGTCTACGTCTACCTTGGGACAGTAATATGCTTTTAGACTGCTCACTCTCCATACATTCCCTATCGGCATCTTTGCCTTTGCTGATGATGTCATCCACCAAGAAGTATGCCTCTGGGAGTGCTGTGTTCCAGTAATCTCGGTAGTGCATTCTGTAACTGTGTAATGCTGTAGTGTGATAAGGTAGTTAGGTGTATGTTCGACTCCCAGCCCTGCCAAGTGTGTGTGTGTGTGTGTGTGTGTGTGTGTGTGTGTGTGTGTGTGTGTGTGTGTGTGTGTGTTTCCAGCTGCCTGATGACAGAGTAATGTTTTTAGATGGCTCCCTCTCCATACATTCCCTATTGGCATCTTTGCCTTTGCTGATGATGTCATCCACCTAGAAGTATGCCTCTGGGAGTGCTTTGTTCCAGTAATCTCAGTAGAGCATTCTGTAACTGCGTAATGCTGTAGTGTGATAAGGTAGTTAGGTGTATGTTTGACTCCCGGCCCTGCCAAGTGTGTGTTTCCAGCTGCCTGGGGACAGAGTAATGCTTTTAGATGGCTCCCTTTCCATACATTCCCTATCGGCGTCTTTGCCTTTGCTGACGATGTCATCCACCTAGAAGTATGCCTCTGGGAGGGCTGTGTTCCAGTAATCTCGGTAGCGCGTTCTTTAACTGCATAATGCTGTAGTGTGATAAAGTAGTTAGGTGCATGTTCGACTCCCAGCCCTGCCAAATATGTGTCTGTGTGTGTTTCCAGCTGCCTGGGGACAGAATAATGCTTTTAGATGACTCCCTCTCCATACATTCCCTATCGGCATCTTTGCTTTGCTGATGATGTCATACACCTAGAAGTATGCCTCTGGTAGTGCTGTGTTCCAGTAATCTTGGTAGCGCATTCTGTAACTGCTTAATGTTGTAGTGTGATAAGGTAGTTAGGCGTATGTTCGACTGCCGGCCCTGCCAAGTGTGTGTGTGTGTGTGTGTGTCTGTTTTCAGCTGCCTGCGAACAGAGTAATGCTTTTAAGACGGCTCACTCTCCATACATTCCCTATCAGCCTCTTTGCCTTTGCTGATGATGTCATCCACCTAGAAGTATGCCTCTGGGAGTGCGGTGATGCTGAAACTCAGTAGCATCTTCTGTTACTGCATACTGCTGTAGTGTGGTAGATTAGACAGGTAGGTGCTCGATTCCAAGACATGGCAGGTGTGTGTGTGTTTGGCAGTTATACCCTATGAGTTGGTATCTGTGGGTGGCAAGCTGCGGGATGTTTTCAGTGTGTTTTGTTGCTGACCTATATAGTGTCCACAGCCCGCATATTCTGCCGAGATACTGGGTTGTCAACACATACATTCGCCAATAGGTCTGGTGAGTAAATGTCAGCAGTCCTACTCTTACCCTTAATACAGTCTGACCCATGTGATGCAACAGAATACACATGCCTTGATAATAACAACACTACATGATGCAGGTGGCACATGTAGTTTCCTTTTCATGCCTGTCTAATGCTTTGCTGTCATGTGGTCCGCTGTTGTGATATAAATGCAATATCTACATATGTGTGTACATGTATATGTGTGTATGTATATGTGTATATGTATGCTTATGTATATATGTGTACAAATAATATATATGATATATGTAGATATAGAGAGATAGACATAGATATAAACATATATGTCTGGGGACATCAGCACTATTGAATGTTTGTGCCGGATGATCTGTATGTGATAACCTCGGATGTATGTATATCTGCCATGGCATCGTGGTAATGCACATCATCTGTTGTGTGCAGGGTCCCGGGTTGTAGTCGTGTAGACACCTGTTATTTTGTTGCTGGGAAGACCATGGGACATCGAATATGGTGGTAGTAAGGCACCTGTTACCAGTTGTGTATGGATCTGAGAGACACTAAGCAGTGGTTATTAATTTGGAGGTTCGGTATGGGTCATATAACTATTCATTAGAAGACTATACTATGCAGATGAGGTTGACAATAGTGTATCCCATTTATCCCCAGGGTGTAATGCAGATACCTGGAGTGTATGTGTGTAGTTAGCCGGGTGCAGGGCTCGAATATAGTTGACAGCATGGGAGGGGGGGTCAGGCATACTGTACGTACATTGCAGAACTGTGCCTCAGGAGTGCTCCTGCCTTAGCACGCCTAAGCTAGGGGTGAGTCTATACCTGCCTGGTGACAATGGGAGGGACAACAGCAGTGGTGGGGTAGTCAGGGTGTACAGGCTGAACAAACAGGTGATGATTAGCACAATCAGCAGATGACATGGCCAGCCCACACCTGAACAGTACGGTAATGTGAACAAGCAGCATACACATAGGTTTCTTCTGCACTCTACACCACCAGTGTATACCTGTGGGGAAATTTCACGACACAGTCCAATCAAATGAGAAGGGCTGCAGCAGGCAACATAAACCAACATGTGCAGGAGGCTGAGGGCAGTGAGGATGTGTATGCTGCTGAACATCCCTTACTGTGGTTACATAAGACTTTATAAACCCAGGGTGACTTATCAGGGGCTACATGAGCTGGGGATAGTGGAGCAGTATGGGGTGGACAGAGACCTCCTACAGCGGCTTGTTGACCTGTGCCTGCCACACCTGACACATCAAACAGCCTGAGGGAAACCCATCACAGTGGATACCATGGTATGTGTTGGCCTGGGTATACTAGCCACAGGTACCTCACACAGCACAACTTGGGATATCATGGGGATCTCACAGGCATCTGCATCCAGAGTATTGCACCAGTTCAGAGACGCCATGTCAACACATGCTAGTGAGCACGTACATGTCCTCAACACATGTTATTAGTAGACCAGCAATATGCATCTCTTCAACCACATGAATGACTACCCTGGGGTACTGGGTGCTATAGCCTGCACACACATACACATCAAAGCACCACCCAGTGAGCGGGGTAGGGCCTACAGTCACTGCAGGGGCATACCCTCCAACAGCTAGGCCATATGTGATGACCAGGGCATTAGACTGAAAGTGTGTGCTGTCTGCCTGGAAGCTATGATGATTCCGATATATGGCTTCTGACACAGCTGTACCACACCTTTGCCAATATGGACATCCCCTACAGTGTCCTAGTGGGGGATGCTGGGTAACCACTGGTGTCGTGGCTGATGACACCCAGCAGCATTGCACACACACCTGAACACTCACACCATAATGAGGTGGATGCACAGGCAAGACATGTACTTGAGCATGTGTTTGGAATGCTCAGTTCACGGTTCTGGTATCCAGACACATCCAGTGGCACCCTGCAGTATTCACTAGCTACATGCACACAATTTGTTATGGTATTTGCTATGCTACACATTCTGATCCTGCAGTAACAGTTGCAGCAGGAAGAGCATGGGGCAGGGCCACATGGCCCAACACCACTGCCAAGGCCTGTACAGGCACAGTGTGACTTGGTGAAGGAATTACCTGAGCAGGGCCCAGTCAGCGAAAGGCAGTGCACAGTATGTCCTGCCCTTGGCAAACAGGCAACACAAGGCATATGCACTGACACAGTAGGTACCCACGGATGTCCCCTCTCTGACCCACACACAGTACAATGGATGCCAAACATGACACTATTTGTGCTCGGCCATGTATAGGAGGTGCACTGTGTGCATCCGACATAGGCAGCCCTCCAGCACCATCCTCAGGTCCAGAACACCCCCAGGGTATGTCTATCAACCTAAAAATTGGCTGTTGTATTAGAATGTGTATTTTCCCATTGCTATGGTATGTATGTGAGCATACAGGAGACTTTGGTGGCCGACTATTAGGGCAGCAGACAGTACACGTCCATAGTTGCACCATGACATCTGTAGCACATACAAGGGTCACAATGGTAGCCAGTAGTACACAGGGTGTCCTAACCCACTGCAGATTATGGGCTGAACATTATGTGTGTCCGTACAGCCCACACACGTTCCATGCAGCTGGACAGGTGTGGACCAATACAGACAAATGATATATAATGGTCTATGGATATGCCCAATGAATGACCACAACCCCCAAAGACACACACAGACTACAGCAGGCCAGGCAGTTTGATGTAGGTTGTGAAAGCTAGGACTTTCAACACCACTGTGCTGGTATTTAACGCTGGGATCTGACGTACACTGGTATCCCTCCAACCGGCAATTTAGGTAGGTCCACACACTGACATGGAGTACCTGGCATACCATTACAGTAGCAGCAGATGTGTACAACTGTCAGCTGCAGCCCCCGTCCAAGCTGCACATGTGAGAGTCATGTGCGCCACACACAGTGCTGTGTAGGACTGTGGATGTGGTTGGATGTCCCCCCACCCTATGCAGACATTTAGCAACTGTCAATGCTACATGACCATTAGCTACCCTGCAGACACAGCATGACACCTGTCTGTGTAGAACGGAGGGGTCAGCAACACAGTACTGACTATCTGGACATGTGACACATGCGATACAGTTGTCCATACTTGGCATGCACACACACATGACGGTATGATGGTAATGTTGGTCGAGAACATGCGTAACAGTCATACTGGGCATGCTCACACACTGAAACACAGGACGGCCAGGCATGCATACACCAGTGGTCAGGACATATCTGTCAGTACATTGCTATACTGTTGGATGACTGCACTGCATGGTGTGTGTGTGTGGTCTATTGTCTGTACATATGCCATGGTCTATTGTTAATTCACATGAGCTATGTGCGCAGGGTACTGCTACCCACACGTGAATAGGGTGGTTCTTTGTTTGCAGACAGACCGACGCCTTTGGATACGGACTGGGTAAGGCACATTCCAGCAGGTGGGAGCAGTTGTGCATGGGTTTGCACAGTGTTAATCACTGCTGATCTCTGGTTACAGCACCTTTTACCCGTTTAGACTCCTTATTTCTTTGACAGTGCACTACTGGCATACTGGTAGACAAACACGCTTACAGCCACTCGCTCACCAACATTTCTGCTTACATTTGTCACTCACGCTGGGTGTGTGCAATCCCTTGTGATGCATATTACATCAGACTACATGCTACAGTATCGGGTTTGTCTAACCATTTGGCGACGGCAGCCGTTCGACTGTATGGACTCTGCGGCCTGTCCAGTGATATAATCATATTATATGCGTATTCCTCATACGATCTGCTCCCATCTGCCTGATACACGGGAACCGATACTCTGCAATGTTGACATGTGAATATGATTTTGTTAACACAGCTGTCCAGTGAGTCATGCTACTGCATACCTACTGTACGTTTTCCACCTTTCAGATTGCACGACAGGAGACTGTAGGAATAACACCTTTCCCACTTTGCATGGGACAGTCCCTCATTAGGCATATGTCATGTGACGATACTCTAGCCATTGCAACTGTCCTGATTAGGGGACATTCTCATATTCTACGTGTCTGTAGTGGTTGCTTGTTACAGGTCTTGTACCTGACACGTCAATATGTTATATGTAGTAGCATAAGCAACTTTACAGCTGCTAGACTACGCTTTGATTTGTGCTGATATGTATATTGCTGTATTATGCATGGCTGTAGGTATGTTCTGCCCTGGTATGTCTGACATTTCTACAGAGCAGGTCCCACTTTGGCCATTCAGAATGGTGGCAGCCCTATAGATTCTATATGTAGAGCTATCACATGTGTCAAGACAACACATACCCACAGCCAGTTGTCAACTGACTACTTCCATGGTTTGCATATGTTCAGGTTATTCTTGTAGCATTATAATTGCTAATACTGTTTCCTATTACATGTAGCTGTTTTTGATACAACAAATTAATTTCTGACACCAGTACACACAATATATGGCCTCCTTTCCCGAACTCGCAGGCCATGTGCCATAACATTCATTTTGCAGGACACAACTGCCCAGACGGGTGTGTCACTCAAAGGCATACGGGTGTGGAACCTCATCTATTATGCTATCATCTACCTAAGGTGGTCATCAAATTATGCACTTTCCGTCACTATCTGACCTCACATACCAATGGCGGAGAATGAACACTGTATCAGGAACACTGTATAACACCCTGTGGGACACATTTAGAGGATTGGTTCTATTAACCAGACACATTGACAGTCACAGAGCATATGTATTCATTCACGTTTGTCTAGGTACATGCCGTTTATGACTCATACATGTTGTCATCTGTCATTACCTGTATTCCGCCACCTGTCCACCTAATATCACTAGTTCTGGAAGTGTTTCGTTAGACTTTGTTACATTCTGATTCATAACTATGGACCACCATGCTAATTGGGTACACGGCACTGATTTGGTCTCTATGTATTCCCCTGATGGTTTACAGACTACCCGGTAGATGTGCTCTTCAGGTTTGGGACATATAGGCATCTGCTATGACCACATAGGAATATTAACGACTTCCACTGGGCGGGCCTACTACATCTTTGCCAACCAGCACCTGCACACTTAAGCCCATTATTGCATACCCATGGTCCACCTACCTGGCACCCCTCTACATCACTTATGACATATACTTATTGTGAGTGCAGCTGGGGTATAAGCACACCCCTACACATTGCCCACTCTCCCCATCTTGGAACACATTTCGTATGTTTTGTCAACCCATGTATTATCGCACTTGCACAACCAACTGTTCCAAGTACACTTACATCCTGCTCGCATCGATGACAACAGGTTGACGCACTGAATTTTTGGGGTCCTGCAAGGGACACCATTATCCATGTTTAAAGTGTAGACCTTGCAGATCTCTCCCACTGCTACTTTCCTGCCGGTGTTTTGGACAGCAGCAGTGTATTAATCTTTATTGCCTGTCTGTATGTCTGACCGGCCTAGCTGGGCAGTGTGGGGGATACAACGTTCATTTATTGGACCTCCCAGTCACATATGCCGGGGCTGTATATATGTTACCCCTAATTGATGTAAAATAACCTAGTTATGTACATGTGTATATCTACAATGGCATATGTGTTTGTTTTGTGTGTATGTGTATATATCAATACTTGTTGTTTGTGTATATATATATCTATCTATATATATATATATCTGTAGTATATCTTTCTGTGTGTGTGTGTGTGTGTGTGTATATATATATATATATATATATATATATATATATATATATATATCTGTATAAATGTATATGTGTATATAAATCTATATCTATATATATATATATATATATATATATATATATATATATATATATATATATCTGTATAAATATGTGTATATATATATATATATATATATATATATATATATATATATATATATATATATTTATATATACGTTTTTTTATCTATATATACATCTGTGTGCCCGTTAACCTTTACATTTCCCGGACATAGACACTAACACATGCGTATTGGGTTTTATCTCTGCTTCAACAGCATACTATTGTCTTAGTCATTATGACACCGACACTTCACTCCGGTGAACTTGTGATCAGTATACTGCACATTATACAGCGGACAGATGTCGCACGTTTTTCATGTCTGAGGTGCCGCTGATAAGTGTGATTGATACAGTGTCATTCGACCTATTACTCGTATGCGCAGCCTGTTATTCTTGCTACTGTGTTTGTTTCTGTGCACAATTCATATTATTAATGTTAATAGAATGAGTTTTTGTGTTACTGTGATTGTACGTCAACATACTGATGTCTGCATGTAGTTGTGTCTTTCTGCTTTTCCCAGTTTGGGATTGTCACAGCAGAACTCCGTTCCACTCATGGGTGGTGTTTAGGTTTTACGTGCCGGGCTGCCAGCCCTGACGCACAACGTCCGACAATGATACGCCCATTCACGCATGTCTCCACGCAGACGACGCTCTATCTGGGAATCACACCTATGTACTAGCTGACCTCCACGGGCCACTCCATTGCAACCGGCGCAACATACCCTAGCACTCCTGTGTCCATAATCGCATATCCATAGTTTCTCCAGCACACCCGTGTTTAGTTTCCACGCATAACAGCCATTATACACCTGATATCGCAGCCATGACACACCTTTACACATTGCCCTCTCCAGAGCGTTAGGGCCCTACACACATTTTGTACCACCTTGTGTATTCACAGGCTCACCATCCATTCATATTTGCACATACGTGCCTTTCCTGGTGTTATGGATTACGAACGATTTGCGGGTTACAAGTGTAGGTGGTTGCAACATGTACTACATTCCGTCTGTGTATAATGTTGACGTAGCACTTCAACGATGTTATGGCCACTGGTATAACCTTGCCTCTGGTGTGAATAGCGGTGCTCTACTCACACTTGTGCAGCTTTATCTGACATATGCTGCAAGCACTTTATAATACCTTACTTGCTCTAGATTCCTTTCACAACCCTTATGTTTGCTTTCGTCTTTCAGCGTTCATTGCATATATCTATTTATCTATCTATCTATCTATCTATCTATCTATCTATCTATCTATCTATCTATCTATCTATCTATAAAAGTTACAGCTGTACAAGACAACATACATTTGCTATCCTACAAGCTGCGTACACCTGCGCAGGTGCACTTGCATCTACTTATTCTGAGTTACATATGTTTACTGCCACTTCTTTGGGATTACATGTGCCTTATTCCTTATGGAAGTACCACTTTGATTAATGGAATCCGGTTAACGGCCCCATGCGAGACATGCAGTCACCTTTACATGTATAAATGTTGGCTTTACAGCACAGAGGCATTCATTACACAATTAATATGTGCTATAGTCGTACTTGAACCGGGAATGCCTTTACGTTAGGCGGATGCCCTAACCACTACACTATTGTTGTTCTGCCTCATTTATATGTATACCCACGGTTCATAGCTACTCTGACATATGCCTCACTGCTTCCCTTACACAACAGACATCCATTCTCCTGCTGGGAAATCTGCAGTACTACACTTCCGACATTCCCTGTTTCCTACTGCTCTGGACCCGTACTGCATGTCTACTCACTCCAAGGATATTCAGAACTCCTACGCTTATAGTCCTTGCACATACGGGTGTTTGATTGTCATGGTGTTCATGTGCTGGTCCGGGTTTATGCTTGCCCAACTGGTGACTAGAACTGCCCTGGTGCTGCTCAAATATGAGATGTAGCACATGGACAGAGTTAGTCCAGATTTTAACATTCTACCTGTGTTTACAGATGCAGGTGTTTGGGCACCTCTGACCACATTATTAGGTTGGCGCTACATAATATATGGCAGGGAGTGGTTCCACTACATAATACATCGTTGGGGGGGTTTCCACATGTTTCCCTTCACATTTGACTATTTTATTCATTTATAGATACAATTAATATTATTCTGGACATCAGTTATATATTCACTACAGGTATGCAATAGTCCTGTCAACAGATGTTACAGTTGGTTGGTGTACATATGTGTACAGACCTCTGTGATACTCGGGGACTAGTTTCTACAGTGACAGGGACAAGGCTATGACAAATCAGGGACAATCACGGACACTTCTACCATATTAGTACTATTAACTTGGAATGTGTTGACAGATTCGTATTACTACAAATTTTCTGCAGTTAAATGCGTCTATTACTCTTCATTGTTGTAAGTAGTCATTCTCATTCAACACCTTTCCTCCAAAGGTCACTGGCTTTGTGAGTGATTAAGAGACTGGCCAGTTATTGTGCGAATGCTCTGACCATTGGTAGGGTTGACACATTGTCATATGTACAGGTTGGGATATATTCTGGGGACACCAGATTGTTTTAGGCCAACACATACCCACGGTCAGTGCAGGTTTAGAACATTCATTAGTTTCCTAGCTGTGAGCCTATACCTTTAGCACTTTAGTTGTTAGTTTGTTTCTTGTATGAATTATGTATTTTCTATCCTGACATGACCGCTTTAGGCAACTGTTACATGCAGTATGGTACATAGTTATTCCCTACAATCACAGGACATTTGGTATTGTATCATTGTTGGTCAGGACACACCTACCCACACAGTGACTGTCCCTGACACAGTGGATCAGGGGGTATCCTGTTTACATCAGTGCCTTCATTACCCTATTTTCATGTGCCACTATGCAAATGTGTGCAATATATTGTCTTGATTATTCATGTTGGGACACGTGCATCATGGGCAGGTGTTTGATCCTGGGTAGTAGGTTCTGCATGACCATCTAAGGCTGGACAGTCTCGTGCACCACTACTGCACATTCCAACTTGTGTCTAGATGTCTACAGGACTGGACATTGTGTCTTGATACCCATTCTAATGTTTACACAGGTTGCTTATCCCATGAGGGATATCCAAAAATGTAACAAGACCAATACCGACCATTCTTCTGGTGTTATGTAAATGTGCTGGGGGTTTTACATGCAAGGGATACATAGTTTGCAATCCTGAAACTGCCTAGGGTAACACTGCCTACTACATATGAGTAGTGGTCACTATGTGTAGATGTGGCTGCGCCAAACTAGTAGGCCAGGTATGGCTGGATTTGGTAGACGTTCAGGCATGGGGGTGGGTTGTGTGATGTGGAGGGGATGCTGGGTATTCCATTATGCATCCAGGTGTGTTGCATTTGATTTGGCCGGTTCCATCAGGACCAATCTGTGGGTATGTGCCAGTGACATTTCTGTACATTTGTATCACACATTTTAATATTCATATGTTTGTGGGATTGTGTTCTACAGTATGGCCTGTCTGGTTGTATTGCAGATGTGTATACATGTTCTTTGTGTTTCTTTCTGATTCAACCGCTGCTCCCTCATACACCTCCAGTTCACCTATTCTGCATACGACACAGCCTCGCCTTTGAGGATTATACCATTACCCACCCCCCACACACATATTCCTGACACTCCATCCATCACTGCTTTGGCTGATGGCCCATGACACGGACAAGGTAACACATTGCATACACTACATATGTCAGGTACCTGTATGGTTGTGTGGACTACCCTGGCATGTTTCACCTTCCACATGCTATACATCACGCACATAGGTACACGCCCATACTTAACTTTCATGACATGGTTGGTACACCCGGGTAATACCCGTTCACCTGTGACACATCCTGACAAGTACAGCTTGGACCACAGATGTACAGATTTTGGCTGACTGTTCTGATCATTGGTAGGATGCCACCTTTTCCTATGTCCAGGATGGGATATATTCTGGACACATATCTGATTGTACTGGACAACACGTACCCACAGTAAATGCTACGGATAATACTGTTCCTTTAAACCTACATGTTGCCTTATTGTTGTAGCAGTTTATATGCTCCTTCTGTTTCATTTACATGCTTATTCTATTTCCTGTCACATATGGTATGTTAAATACGGACATACCTATTGTATGTGACTATTACATGCGTTCTGGGATATAATTCTGTCATACGGTCGCTAGATATTTACATTTATCGTGGATTTGTTATGGACACATATGCCTAGCTGTGTACTCTCCCTCACAATATGGGTCAGCTGGTGACCCTGACCATTGAGCTGGATGTACCTATTGGCGGCGCATTAACATGATGCATTTCACTTCCACTTGGTATAACTATCTACACTGTGTTGGACTACGGGCACACGGTTTTCAATGTCATTTGTTTGAGGGATAGGGACCCGTTATGCCCTACTGGGCATTTGTGTTTGCTTCTTCATTTTGTGTTCAGAGGAACTGTCTTGCATGCTTTGCATACGTTTCAGTATCCACGGACACTGACAGATGTGATTACTATTGCTTGCAAATTGTTATATGCAAGCATTTTAGGTTGCATGTCGACAGCTGACATTTCCACGCCTCCGTGCGGCACTTCGACATGCCCTATGCACTCACGCTCCTTTCCTATGCACATGGCTGTGGCAGCAGCACGCCTTCATTAATATGCATTTGGTGCTACTGCACCATCTTCATGCCACACGGTTGGCGCAAGCCTAACGCCGGCCTTGCGCCCAGCTTTATGAATCCCGGGGTCAGTCTTTTAATAGAGCTGAAAAAAATAAAATAGACAAAAAGCACTTTGACACAGCAGATAAAGGCAAGTAATTTAATCACAATAGGTTAGTGCTTTCATGGTCTCTCAAACAACCACTTCATCAGACAAACATTTCAAAAAACAGTCAATATTTAAAAAGCTATGAATCAACGAAAATGCCCTATTAATTAACTATCTTATTAAACTTAAAGCAAATCAACATATACAAATATATATATATATATATATATATATATATATATATATATATATATATATATATATATATATATATATATTGACTGTTTTTAAATATTAACTGTTTTATGAAATGTTTGTCTGATGAAACGGTTGTTTGAGAGACCGTGAAAGCGCTAACCTGTTGTGATTAAATTACTTGGCTTTTTCTGCTGTGTCAAACTGCTTTTTGTCTCTTTTATTTTTTTATTCATTTTATCTGCACTTAGTGTTTTCTGGGAACTTTTTATTTATTTTTTTAATAGAGCTGCACTGATGTGATTTCAAAAGGTAGTCGATCATAACAGAACAAGACCATTAAGCATGGTGACACTGAAGGTGTGCTAAGAAATTACTTCCTGGTTTATTTGCAGATAAGCAAATGAGGGATTCTATTTGATAAACTGTTGTCCTTTTGACAGCACTACAATTATGTCTTCAGTGATGGGATGTGGTAACATTTCATCAGGGGTACTGAGCAGGGGCGGCCCGTGCTATTGGATTGCCGGACTGCAGCCCCCCCAGATGTAAAATTAAAGAAATTAAAAGAAAATAAAAAAATTCATGCATGCACACTAGTCCAGACTACTGCTGAGACAATCTGGAGCATGCTGCTGAGACAATCTGGAGCATGCACAGACTGTTTCAGCAGCAGTCCGGACTGGGAAACATTTAAGAGCAGAGCTCCCAGAAGTCTATGCAATTGTAACTGCATAGACTGTCACTGGAAACTCATTGGACTCAGACTGCAATGTCAGCAATCTGGTCAGAGGAAGATCTCGCATGGTGGATGTGCTCAGGCGGGGGTTTGCAGCAGCTATGACACAAAGGGAGTTGGAGCAGGTTTACAGCTATGGATTTATGTGGATGGGCAGGGGTTTGCAGCGATGGATTTATGGCACAAGATCTACGACAGGTAAGGGGTGTGTGTGTGTGTGTGTGTGTGTGTGTAAATGCCCCAATTGCTATATACTGGTGGCTAGACTCATGGTGGTGTGGAATACCTCAGGCTTGAACCCTGTACCTTGTATGCAGGTGTTAAAAGACCTGAATTCCCTACCCACCACCATTTGTAAAAAATGTGCAGATTTTTGCCTCATATTTGATCTGATCTGTTCCTCATAATATCTGTGGTTTCTAAATGTTGCAATGCCTGATATTTGATGGTGCAGTGGTAGCATTGCTGCCTCATAGCTGCAAGTTCTCTGGTTTGATTCTTGGCTAGGGTGCCTTCTGTGTGGGGTCTGCATCTTCTCCCTGTGTTTGTGTGGGTTTGCTTTTGTGTCCTCCCATGTTACAAAGACATGTCTGCATTATTTCTTCCTGGGCCTCTGCTGAAAATTGTTTTTTTGTTCTAAGTCAGACTTTCCTGATTAACAAATATTAAATAAAATTGGCAGGCATTTGAATTACAGACTTCAGGTTTCTGAATGTTTAATTCATTACATATTTGATGGTGCAGTGGTAACATTGTTGCCTCACAGCTACAGGTTTTCTGGTTTGATTCTTGGCTGGGGTGCCTTCTGTGTGGATTCTGCATCTTATCCCTGTGTTTGTGTGGATTTGCTCTGGTGTCCTGCCATTTTACAAAGACATGTGTCTGCAGTATTTCTCCCTGGACCTCTGCTGAAAATTGATTTTGTTCCGTCAGAATTAAAATTGACAGGCATTTGAATTTCAGACTTCATATTCTTCAGAAAATACATAGTAATACAACCTAAGTTTATAAGATGAATATTTGAAATTTGTCCTTATTTGTGGGACTGTATTACCCCATTATTGGCTTTGTCCAGGTTTTTTGTGCTAAGGTTGACAACTATGGTAAGAACTGAATTCACTGAACATGATTGAGGGCTGTATTCCCTCATTACTGGGTTTGTCCAGATGTTTTGTGCTAAGAGGTTGACAGCTATGGTGAGAACTGAATTCATTAAATGATAGCCATTTAAGTTTCAGTCTTCTGCTCTTTCACAAAGCAGTTGATTTGGCGTAGTGGTATGTTGCTCTGACTGTTTTACACAGGGACCTTGGCAGTAAAATGTATGGTGGTAGCACAGCATTTTTCTTTCACAAAGCAGGTGATTTGGCATAGTTGTATGTTCCTCTAACTCTTTTGCACAGGGACATTGGTAGTAAAATGTATGGTGGTAACACCATTTTTCTTTCACAAAGCAGCTGATTTGGCATAGTGGTATGTTGCTCTGACTCTTTTGCACAGGGACCTTGGCAGTAAAATGTATGGTGGTAACACAGCATTTTATTCTAGCAACTTTCCAAGATTATACAAGTAATGTTTAATGTGTCCCTGGTTTTTCGGCTTTTGACCCCCCTCAATAAATTTGGCTTCTTCCAGATTTCTTGTGCTGCGAAGTTGAGATGCAGTTGATTATTGAGTAGATTTTTACAAGGAGCTGAGAGCTGCAGGGGAAGAGAAGTTTAGTGTTGCTTATGCTAAGTCAGCTTGCATTGTTAATAACACAACAGTTTGTGTACTTGCTTTTGATGCAGAAGGTTGTTGGTTCTACTCCCACAAGGGGTGAATGCTGCCGTACTGAAAAAGTTAAGATACTAACTATGAGCCTGTTATCAGTTTGCCATCTATTTCCTATTGCAATATTACTAGCTTATCATTTTTAATGTAATATAGGCAATTTATTCCTCAGGGGCATCAGACACTTCTTTTTTCGATGAAACCATGAAATATAAATGTGTTTGCTAGCAGCAAACTCTTCATTATTTACAGATTTAGTTAATGTGGAATTATTTAGATGACTTTTTTACTTCTTCAGAGATTGTGCATATTTACTGATAATGGTGGACTGTAGAATTGTGCATATTTACTGATAATGGTGGACTGTAGAATTGTGCACATTTACTGATAATGGTGGACTGCAGAATTGTGCATATTTACTGATAATGGTGGACTGTAGAAGTTTGAGTAGACTTTTATGATGGAAATGTTCTGAACTGGGCAGTTTTGTCATTATGGGTGCATGCATTATGTTTCATTGTTTACTGGAAAGATGTTCTGAATTGGGCAGTTTTGTCATTATTGGTGCATGCGTTTTGTTTCACATTTTACTGGAAAAATGTTCAAAACAATAGGAAGGTGTATCAAAGAGCACATGTATGTTTCATATGCAAGGGGCCTATGATTTGAAAACAGCCCAGAATTAATATTTATCTGCCACTAGTAAAATGTATTTTCTTTGAATGTGGGTTTTAATGCTGTTTCAATGAATGTGAGTTTCAAGGGCAGAGAAGTTTTAATGCTAAGTTTGTTTAGCAGATGTCTTAGTGTTTGTGCTGTAAAATGCAAAATAAAACTTTCAAATCATCATAGAAGTAAATCAGTATGCACTTTAGTGTTTATGGTGAATGGAGTGAAATAGCCAAGTAATGGATCATTGGAATGGCTGCAGGGGGAGGCTGCATTCGACCATGATTTTGTAAGGGGGAAGGGCGGAAAACTTAAAGACAGCCCCAGCTGAACTATACCTCCCAACTGTCCAGATTTTCAAAGAATGAATAGATTTTTGCTTCTTATTTTTGGTTTGTTCCTCATAAAATTTGTGGTTTTCTGGCAAATCATTTAGGAATTAAGTCACTAAATAATGACACACTGGGTTTCAGACTTCATAACCTTCAGAAAAATACATGCTAAAGTAAGAGCTGTTGGTCTATCAACTGTCTCAGTTTATACAAGAGCAATTTTTAGTACTGTTTATATGTTCCCCCAATATATTTGGCCTTGTCCAGATTTATTGCATTAACAGGTTGAGAGGTACATGCAAATAAATTGCTTTATAGAATTAGGCATAGCCAATCCTCTCAACTGTCCCTGATTTTGGCTCAAAATGTTGCTCTCCCCCCTAATAATCCCTCCGCAAAATAGCAATTTTGGAAGAAAATATGGAGGGTTTACAATTAAGAAATAACTGTAATAATCAGAGTTATAGATTACTTTTATTTCAGAAATGCATGTAGATTCTTTTATTTTGTCAGCTGCTCAAGTTAGCAGTACTAAAATTAAAGAGTCCCTTCTTTGACAGGTTCCCAGCTGTATTGTGTGGCTATTTTATATTTTTACATCACATTTTTGGTCCATTTTTCATAAAATTGTGCTTTTTTTGGCAAATTAGTGACAAATCATTAAAGACTGAAGTTAGAAAATAATGACAGACATTTGAGTTTCAGATTTCAAACCATTCAGAAAACTCATACTAATGCAAGACCTATTCTATTATCTTTCTAAGTTTATAAGAGCAATATTTAAAAATTGCCCTTATTTTTGGGCCTTTGTCCCACTTCTTTGTATGGCTTTGTCCAGATTTCTTGCTCTGAGGTTGAGACGTATGACAAATGTGTCAGGGCCATCACAGTTAGCCAGAGACATTTCAAACTGTGACATACTTGTTGCACCCCACTCCCCCATGTAGTGACTCTGGATGTGTCGAAGCAAGGCAAGGAGTAGTTATGCAGTGCAAATGTGCAGAGTATCTCCCCCATCCAAGGTAGACACAAGTACTAGAGTGGCTTTTCATCTGTCCTTGATTTTTGCAGAATGGTCTGGTTTCTGTCATATTTTTTGTACTGTTGATTTATGCTTATTACTCAAAGTGCCTGTTGCTCTGTGTTTAAGTAACAATACTTTAATGACCATTGGGTAAGCTTGGCTGAGATCATAAGATGCAAGTAAGCTTTAATAAGCATACTGTTAAAGAATTGCCAACATTGAAAGCCTTTCTGTTGTTGCCATGTAGAGAATACTTAACTAGATAATGTATAAGCCATGGGTATTGAAATGCATATGACAGTATTTGTAATAAAGGACAGGATTACATTATTTTAAGAAGCTCATTACACTTGGAGACTTCCAGTCATCTCTGCAGGCTTTACCCGTAAACTAAACAGAATGCCAATCGTGTGGTCCATAACCTGTACAGTAATCCTTTTAAGCAATGTATCTTGAGCTTATTTCTTGTTTGCTTTTCATTTTTTACTTTGATCATGTTTTCCCCATGAAACAAGTAGATAGTTGTCAGGCAGCAGGTCTTTTTTTGGATAAGAAACGTTTTTACAAGTGGGGGCATCAGAGATTTCTACTTTCAACATGTTACTTGGTACTTTAATAAAGCTGAATATAAATTATAATTAGAACTGCAGTGCAAGAAGTGGTTTGAGTTGAGTGCTGCTTGTTTTTCTTATACTTGATTTTGACTGGCATTCCATTAATGTATTTAAAAAGTAATTTATTTTTTCATGCCTCACAACCTTTTTGTTTTCATCTAGATATTAAGTAAGCTGTCATGCAGCCAATGCATTGAAATATTTTTATTCTTCTACACTTCGTTTTGTCTTGATTGGACTCTCATAATGACGGTTTGGCACCCAGGGCAGCATATTTAGTTCGTTTTTGTGGTTGTGAGCATAGC
Organism: Protopterus annectens; assembly: GCF_019279795.1. NCBI lineage: Eukaryota > Metazoa > Chordata > Ceratodontiformes > Protopteridae > Protopterus > Protopterus annectens. The sequence continues at coordinate 234,845,454 of NC_056744.1, forward strand.
TCCTCCCCTTTCTAGTTGACCACACCCCTTCCCATTGACTTCACCCATTCAGCTGTCTCCTGCAGCCCTCCTTTGATTTGAAGTCACCAGCCGCCACTGGTACTGAGCTGGTGGTCACTTAGAGATCTCTGCATTTTCTCAGTGAGACATCTTTCTTGATAATGGGACATTTAGTACTTCCCATTTAACTGTACTGCACAAAAATCAAATCTACTTCCTTATTGCTTTATTCACTTCAACAATCTCATTAAAATCACAAGCATATTTTGACTCATGGATAGGTCTCAGTGTGAGACCTTAGCAGACATACGTTTCATCATTCTGAACTACCAGATGAAAAGTGCACAAAATTTAAACACTGCATCAACACTTTGGGTCCACTTTGAATCAGTCATAGTTGTTACCTGCTTATGTATATAACTTGTAATGTGACTTTGCTGGTAAAAGTTTCTTCCTCATGACACTTTAAGACATGTTTTCCATTATACCAATTCATTTCACAATTGTTTTCAGAGATATAATTTACTGCCATTAAATGTGAACATAATATAATTTACGGCCATGAAATGGGAGCATCATTTATTGAAGGTAAACCACTATTAATTAACCTTTTGGATAGAAGGGTTTGTCTGAACATTGCGATACTCAGCATATTCATACTACCATACTGGTTGGATTCAAAAGACAGGCCACAATTAGTCTTACAGAAATGAACTGGAATCTTGCAGTCATCAGCAATTCATAGCCATTGGCACATATCAAGCTTTGTCATGAGTAAATGTTATGTTCCAAGATAGGGCACATACGATTTCTGCAATGAAATATTATGCATAACATAAGTAAACATGAACATGGTTGCCACCATTCTTCATTGCTTTACAAGTATTTACACACACACACACACACACACACACACACACACACACACACACACACACACACACACACACACAGACACACACACACACACACACAGACACACACACACACACACACACACACACACACACACACACACACACACACACACACACACACACACACACACACACACACACACACACACACACACACACACACACACACACACACACACACACACACACATATCATGGCTTCACTAGACTTACCTGCAACATGAGTATCTATATAGAAGTGAATAGCTGACTGTTTTATTTATTTGACATTTGTTGACTGGGAAAGTCTGGCTGAACAAGAGCCCAGGTAGAAAAGCTTCACAGAAGAGCAAAACAATGTTACATACATAGCATGAATGAGAACATCACAGAGTGAACATAGTTTGGTATTCAAGAAGGTTATACAAGTGTATCCAAAAGAAATAAATGCACACAATCAGAGAAAGTGCATTACATTAGAATTAAATGCACACAGTCTAGAAAGTATAAACGTTTGAGTTCACATGCAAAAATAAGGTGACAACATTCACTTTTCCCAATCAGAGTAAATATTTTCTGGGCCCAAGGATTACTCAACCAAGCACATTAGTACATTTCTTGTGGGGGGTGGCGTGGATAATTAGTATTAGCTACTCCTCTGGGCTGCTGCATTAGCATGCAGCTTTACCTATGAGACCATTGTTTGTGCTGAGGTCCCCATGAGGGGAAAACCTTAACAGAAGATCAATTTATGAGACAGAAAGGCTTAGTGTAATGCAAAAATCTTCTGAGCTAAGGCTTCTGCATCTCACTGAGCTTTTATGAATATTAAGCTATATGTTTTTGATTATCATTCTGGAAGAGAGCAGCTTTCCCATAGCATTTCTTGTTGCAATTGCCTACAACAGCAATGTTATGCTATCTGTCACAGTTTTGAGATCTTGAATTGCATGTCCCAGAATTATGAAAAACATGACAGTGAAATTAGAAGAGAAGAGCACATTCTGATAGTCACTGCTCTCCTTTAAAGGTGAAATTAAAGAACAACAGTGCACGCTGACAATTGCTTTTCTTCTTTAATGTTAATTTTGCAGGGTGGCTATCCCCACTGTACTTCCTCATTGAAGAGTGCTGCACCAGTAGTGCAACTAGAATGGGGCAAGATGCAACCTCCCCAGGTGCAAGGTGATAGGTGGCAGGACTGGTAGATGCTGGTCAGTTATTAGAGCAACTGATTTGCCAGTAGGGAAATGCATTTTCATACTGATTTCCTAACCAGGACTGCAGTATGGAAGTGCTTCAGGACCTAGTGTAGTATAGGTTGCAGAAAGTGGCTTGACAGAGTTATAAAAACTGAAGAAGTCATTTTTTTTTTTTGCTCCCAGACTTGGATTTGAGTGGCTAGTAAATGGGATATGGCCAGCTGGCTCTTCAGATGTCAACAGACATTTCTTTCTTTCTTTTTTTTTTTTTTTGTTCCTCAGCTTACATTTGAGGGTAGACTGATCAGAGAATGGCAAGTGGGGCTAAATAATCCAGCTATAGCCTGGGCTGTACTAGCCCTAAGACTACTACTTATATATACTGACTCTAAGAGTGTCATGTCTCAGAGAAAATGAAATAATCTGAAACACAGAAATCACGGACCTAGTAAAAGTAAGCACCCATTTTCCTCATTCAGTCTCACTGTTCTGGAAGTCTTACTTTCAAGTTTCAGAATTTAAAACTGTTCTGACTGCATTATTTAAAGTTGTAGTTGATATTCTCAGATGCAACCTAACTTTTCGCTAGAATGACCTACTGTGTTGTTGTCATCAGTGTTTCATAACATCATATCACATGCGTTGTCTTACATATAATCTCTGCCTGCTTTCACTGTAGGGATTTGTGATACGAAAGAAGGATTTATGCATTTTAATGATGACTTTGTTATGCTAAAATATTACAAGCTGTTCCATAGTAATTTGTCATCAAGAAATTAAGTACCATTTCTGGCCTTGACAAGCTACTTATGAAAGTACCAAATGTGGCAATTCCAGTAGCAGCCCTACCAGAATCAGAATACCATGTTCAAAGGCATTCCTCAACACTCTTTTGTAAGCTCCTTTTCTGAATATGGAAAAGGTACAGATTGTTCTGCCCTGTTCATTTCTGTACTTTGGGTTTAGTATTCATGATGACTGATTAGGTCCTTAAATTCATGTGGTTTGAATAATTTATTTTATTTGCTTTTTTGACTTTTTAGGTAGACTTATACAAAGATACTTTCTAGCCATGTCCCAGATCAGTTAGTAAAACAAAATATAACAGTATTGTGGTGCCTGGCTCTGATGTACAGAGGGCTAGAACCTGGATGGTAACTTGAGGTTCATTTAGTGGCTCTGAGATTGGATGAGCCAGGCACAGAGGGACAGGCATGAAGGAACATGGGTTGCTCACATTTACCAAGGAGATGGAAGGATGTGCCTGCACTTGATGGCATAAGAAGTGGTACAATCTACCTGTTTGAAATGTGAGAGAGCACCACTCATGCTACTAAGGGGAGCCAGGCTGCTTGAAGGCAAATCCTCATGCAGACGTGAGGGGATGCCCTTTGAAGACATCTCAATTCACTCCTCTCCCTGGTGCTCTGTGACCTGCACCCATGAAAGGGATTTGAGAGAAAAAAACAAAAAAAAAGTTCACATCACCATGATTGCTGTCTGGATGACAAGCTCACTCATTTGGCTCACACCTGATGATTGGAACAAATGGATCAAATGGTCAAAACAGGTTTTGACAGCCAGCAGGTAGCAGTGCAAAGCGTTGGTTAAAAGTCAGTATTTTATTTGGAAGATGTTTGTGTCCGTATGTAACATATTTCTATCACTCATTTAAAAGAATTTTACACTGTACAGATAATGCAATAGCAGTACAATTGTAACCATAATATGCTGTAGAGTATTCAAGTATAGCACACATTTACATGTTTCAGAATTATAAGGCTCTTATTTTGATATTAACAATTATTACAAGCTTAGTAGGAATTATTAGCTCCCTTTGCTGACAATATATTTACTCACAGGAAGCAAACTTACAGTAACCTTTGTAGAGTGCCGTTCAAGTGAGGCAAACAAAGAAAGATTTACAAGTACTAATTAGAAGAACATGTATAAAAAAGGGAGAGAAACACTTATAAGTTGGAGATAAATGTTGGTTAAAGAGAAAGAGATAGAGGTAAGACTAAGTTCTTATAGGTGTTGTGGTAATATTGACAGATATGCAGAATCTTTTCTATCAAAGGAGAGTGACTTAGATCCAGGTGAGTATGTTAGACCAGGATGGTCTTGTATTTGATTGCTAAATTCATAAATCTAATTGCTTTTTAACTGCCAACAGCGTGCAATTGAAATTAAGAAGTTCTGCTTATAGCTTCATGATGAACGGTGATAGTAGTGCTTAGTAGCCATTTTGGCTTTGAATGAGGGGCAGAAATAATCCACTTATTTTGTTGAAGTGGGTTAATCTTAAACTGAATACATTCACAGTCCTTTCTAATATCTGAAGAAAGGTGATTCTAGTTTGTTAGGGCAATATTTCAGTGGCTATAGGTTCATTGGTTCATAGGTTCATAGGTTCATACTAGGCTATCTGCCCTGGGGCATTTATAAGCCTAGCCTGATTGTGTTTGGGTTACGCCACCCCTTGATTTGAGTATAGGTTCATAGGTTCATACTAGGCTATCTGCCCTGGGTCATATATAAGCCTAGCCCGATAGTATCCTTTAAAACACAGATGAAGAAAACAGCCATGAAGGCAGGTTTCTATTGTGGGGTATTAGCTAGAAACAGAGCTAATTATTAGTTCTGGTAGGTGCACTTTTCGTTCACTGGCCTGGTATCATCAGCATTCTATAGGCAATACAGGCACTGAATTGTAATACCACTCTGCATCCTGCATTATGGAACATTTGAACAAACACACACATTAATAAATCACTTAGATAATCTGGTTTTAATTTATCCTTTTTATTAGCTTTATCTTTCTTTATTTCCAGATATTCACTTTATAGCAACCATAGTTGTCAATCGTAGTCTGCACCATTTTCACTCACTCTCACCATTGTTGAGAATATTATGGCCACAGTCCACTGGCAGTTGTCTGTCTCCTTAAATATAACTTACCCACATATATTTTCAAGTCTGAAATGCAACATTTTTCTCAAAAGTAGGCTTTGATATGGAATCCTTAGATTTCTTCATTTTGCTCTTCTCCCTTCAAACAATGTAGCTGGCATACAATGAATTAAGAACATTATATGTCCTGTTTGCATTTCTTTAGGGAGCACTTCCTGCATATTTCATGCCCAAGCATCATGACCTCTAGGGTTTTATATGCTACTTCTTCTTGTGTTGCTATCTGTCTCCACACTATCCTACTTTCCTCAGCTCTGTGCACAGCAATTTCCTTGGCTACCCTTCTTACACTCTTGATTCTAATTCAGCGTGCCCATCGAGTCGCTGCCTTTTAATCCTTTTCAGATCTTCAGCACCTCCCATTTGCTAATAGCCACATCATAAAGGTTTACTATTTTTGTCTTCACTACAGACTTCTCAGCCTCTGTGAGTTTTCACAACTATCAATCTTTGCTAAATAGTTTCGTTATGAAAACATTTTCTTTCTATTTTTGTGTTCTATTGTATGTCATTTCCTACTTTTAAAGCTGTCTAAAGATGATGATATTATGTTTTCTGTAACCTCCCTTTGCATTTTACTTTTATTTTATTTATTTATTTTTCCAACAATAATTTTATGTGCTATATTTTCTTATTTCCTGCATTGTCATAAGCAGAACACATACATCTAACATAAATAAAATTAACTAATATATTCACTGGGAAAATGACAAATTACAGTAAACAAAGTTTGTCAAAAATCATACCAGTTATTATTTTATGTAATTAATCTGGAGCTGGATTCTGTGTAAATTATCTTACTGTGTCTTGTGATTTTACTTTCTAGGTATTTCCTTTATTATTTTCTAATTTAATATATTTTATGCACATAGAAAAATTGATAAATAATTTAATAGTTGTGAACACAGTTTGTATCTTTTAGTGTTTCTTTACATATTTTCTGCATTGCAAATAATAATATGATCATTCCTCAAAGGGGAACAGTAAAACCTACACCAGATATTTAAAAAACTTTGTGTTGTACAGATCCTTAAGCAGAATGGGCACTTTATAGCAATTCCAAGAACCAGATATTTCACAATTTAGACATCTAAAAATCAAAATATCCTTCATGAAGATGCCTAAATGTATGGTTAGACAGGAACGATGAGCACGCCTTTTTTCCATCCTTATTTCTGAAATTCACTCCAATTAGCACTTTTACTAATCCATTTATTCATCCATAATGATATGTTATGGACACAAAATGATAATTTGTTTTTATTCATAAGATAAGATAGTATACATTCAAGAAGTGTGTTTTTAGCAGAACAAAGTTCAATAACATAAGTTGCATGGTAAACATACTGGACTCTGAACTCACTGAGGTAGGCACTTACATGCTTACATCTTCTTCCACATTATCTCATTTTTTTTCTGTGAATGACAATACTGCAAAGCCTCCAGACTATGTTTCATTTCCTTTTCTGCAGACTAATCACAAATTGTAATCCCCATGCACTCATTGTACCTATGAAAGGATGTAAGACATTGAATGTGAAGAATGAAAGGAAGGATAAATTATGAGGTTTCATTATATTTCTTCCACTATCCCAACAGATGGAGTAAAGATCGTACATCTGATTTTTTCATAGGAAAACCCAATCCACTTTGCAATTTTGTGAGGAATTCCCTCTGAGGAACTTTGTTTAAGCTGGATTACTTTGATCTATCTTGAAATAGAAGTAATATAAAGAATGTTTGATTTATTATTGTTGACATTTTGTCATTGTTTTCCAGTTGAATTTCTATATCTCCCCCCACATATAAATAGACACACAAACACACACACACACACACACACACACACACACACACACACACACACACACACATAAATGCACACACACCAGATGTGCATGTTTCTTGACAAAGACTTTCTTATATGTCTAACATTACAGAGTTTCTCTTATTATTCAAGCATTAAGGCATTAATTGTATAAACCATTCTTTGTAAAAGGAAAATGTGCATGGCAGATGCATGCTTTAGCAAACAGATGTGCACAAATAAGGACCATTAAGATCCTGATGATTTATACTCGTAGTGTGATACGTCTATTTTCTGTAATGCATTTTATTAACTATATGCAAGAATGCTATCTACTTCTAGAAAAATATGCATGTGTTACAGTGAGACATCGACGGGAGGCTTTCCTACTAGAAACCCTGCCAATACCTCAGATATAGAGATGCTCATAAAAGACATGATGTCAAATATCCTTCAGAGTAAGTAGTACTCCATACCAACTGCTTTGTAATTGTATCCTTAAAGATAATTTTAAAGTTTTAAATCTGTATAATGGTTTGAACATTGTGGTGCCATACTTCTGATAGTGTTTTATGTTCCATTATAACATGACCCCCCCCCCCCCCATTAATATTCCAAAATGTGCATGCTGATTGGTCAGCGTGCACGGTGTAAATCGACTTAGACTAATGGAAAAAGGTCCGGTCGCCCAGACTTTTTCCATTAGTATAAGTCTTTTTTTAAAACACTGTCTCGCTATGTTAAAGGAGTTTAACATAGTGACACAGGTTTAAAAAAGCAAGGGAGATCTCCGTTGCTTTTTTTAAAGCTGTCTCGCTATGTTAAACTCCTTTAACATAGTGACACAGTGTGTAAAAAGCAACGGAGATCTTGCTTTCTCCGTTGCTTTTTTCAAAACTGTCTCGCTATGTTAAATGGGTTTAACATAGCGAGACAGCTTTAAAATAAGCAACGGAGATTCTCTGTTGCTTTTTGTAAAGCTGTCTCGCTATGCTAAACCCATTTAACATAGCGAAACAGTAAATAGCAATGGAGATCTTGCTTTCTCCGTTGCTTTTGCCCACAGCTCTGATGTACTGCATAGGCATGCGCAGTACATCAGAACTTCCGCGGAATACCAGACAGCTGTGGAAGGGCAGCAAGGAGGCATTATACAATGCCATTATTTAAGAAAAGTAATTATATTTTTTCTTAAATAATGTCATTGTATAATAGCAATAACCCAATTCTGAGTGTGGGTAATGCTGGATTTACCCACGGTTGGCTTTGTTTGGTCAGTCGGGCTTCACCCTTGGGACCAAACTATGCCAACCATGGGTAAATCCAGCATTACCCACACCCAGGCATGGGTTATTGCTATATTATTAAGTGTACCTGCAAATAGTGACTGAAAAGAGACACCTGCACTGTTTCTAAGGTGTCCCCTCTGAAATACTGAAAATTCCCTGTACCAAATTAATACTTAATGGTATGCAAACCATTGTGTCCATAAAGATAGGTAGTCTGCACATTTCCCCTTAATTCCACATGTGGCTACCCATGTCTACCAACTCCTGTTTGACATTTTTGTGCGCTGCCACTACTGGACTCATCTGTGAAGTAAAGAATAATGATGATGAGCAATATTATGGACAATGGCCCTCATAGTGACCATTCAGACATACTGCCAGGGCTCAGTTAACTCTGCTGCTATTCTTGGCATCATAGTGCCAATGAAACTCCTAGCACTGAAACCAGTACAGCATGTTGGCACTTTGTTCTACATTTATAAATCCTTGAATCATTCCAGCACATATGATTTTGTTACTCACATATACGATGATTCTCATTAACATGATGACACTCACTGCATGCCACTATGCAGTCATTTGCATAACATGTTTCCTGCTTATTTAGCCTGATGTGTGGCAAATGCCCAAAAGAAACATGAATGGTGGCGAGTATATAACCAGACCTGATTTTCTTATGTCTTGAGCTGAAGTTGTCTTAGAAAGGAAAAGTGATAGTGTAACGCAATGGTAATTTTGAGACTTGTCCTGTTATCATCTTCAACAGTTTCAGAACTGCCAGCAAAGGCTCACTGATAGTGAAGAATAAATGCGGAAATTATTTGTTTGTCTAGATATGGCAGGTGGTGGCACTGATTTTGGACTGAAGCATAATAGTCAAAACAAAACTATACCTCTACAACTGCAAGCTGTTTAGACCGTTCTAGGGAGTGTATGCTTTAGAGACAAAAACATCAGGTTCTTGGCATGCATTTAATTCATGATGATTCAATGGGTGAAGGGAATTTCCAGCAAGCAAGACAATGGCAGCCTATTAATAAGCCAAAACTAAGTGACTAAACCAATAACTGTACTAAACATATGACAGTCTATATTCTAAAAGACTGGGAAAAATACATACTGCTTAGAAATGGAAGACAATCAGCAATCCTTTCTTTTTTCCCCTATGTCATTTTCTCTTCCCATGTACTTCATGTTGACCCCCCCATTTGGACTTGAACTGATTTGCTCACCTTGTGCAGGATGAATACACAATATAAAAGTGAGAGTCATTCACAGTAGCCATCATCCAAGCAGATAGGATGATGGCTAGTGACTCTGTCATTCCACAAATTTTGGCTAGTTGCATGAGTGGCGTCTACATCCCTTGCCCAGGTTAGTTTGGATTTCCTACAAATGATGACCCTAAAACAGCCACTTAGTGTCCCCAGGCATGGAAATATATGGTGCTTACTTTCATATCAACATCCCCACCTTTTTGGGAGCATGGACTATGGAGGTAATTTTTTAGCCTAACCTCCATCCCCTGGTGGTTGCAGTAAGAGCCTGCATCATAGAGTGTGTCTTCTACTCCCTCACCTGGATGCATGCAACCTATCCCACACAGATGCCTCTGTCTCTGCTATCACTGGAGTGAGAGCAAAATGTCCACAGGACTTTGATTACAATACTAGCTATTGTGCAAGCCTATAACTGAATGGATCATTCATCTACCTGGAAACCACTATTCCCCTCTCTGTTAATGGAGAAGCTGGTGTAAGCTGCTTAGTGCCCTCCAACCATTGCCTGCATTGTTCAGTGTCTGAGCCGCTACTCGAACTCTGGTTATCTGGATTGCAGTCTAGGCTTTATCCCTCTCTGCTAAAGTGCCAGCCTCAAGACGATGAGTAATTCTTCATTATCTTAGGTTAACACTGCTTAAGAGGCTACAGGAAGTACACTGGTCCAAAAAGAAATGCTGTGCATTTATAACTATTGTGTTTTTGCTGTATCAATGCTCACTTATGGTTACGACAATACTGAGCATGAGCTCCGATGCTACATCCCTGGAGTCATTTTGGAATAGCTGAGAGGGCTTTCTGGGTTGAATTTGATAGGCTAATGCACGACATATCTGTAACATCTGGTTTGGAGCTTGTCTATCCACTGCAAAAGAAAGTAATGGATTTATATATATGGCGGCTCCAGAAACAGATATACTATCCTGCCAAGCAGGTCAATCTGTTGCAGAGAACGACCTTGACACATACGGTTGGGATTTCGTAACCCCAGCTGAAATAAGTTCTAAAGATTGATATGTCAAGCATTACACCATAAGCTCTTCAGGGCCCTTCCTATAGGAGTGCTTGGTAAGCAGCTAATTCTACATGCGAGATTTTTATAGAAAAAATTAAAATTCTAGTTCACATACTTTTGCATGCAATGGGGATTTTCATAGAAAGAACCTAGGGAGTAAATTGTTGGAGGTTTGACTTGCAGCTGGCAGCATTTTCATTATCTCTGATCTAGTCACAATATGGATCATTGAACATTCTTTCTTAACTTGAATGTTCCAGAGGTTAACAGACTAGCTGACAGGACAGTTCTTGAAATGTAACTTGTACATTAAAGTGCATCGAATTGCAAATCATGAAACTGATTGACTTTTGCTTCTCAACCAGTGGCACTTTACCTCCTTTCCTTGAGAAAGAATTTACTGTGAATGACAACAGTACCATGCTAGAAACCCATCTCCAAATGCTATTTTTGCAGAGATTAATATTTAAACACAACTTTTCCAGTGTTATGTCCATGGCAATGAATACCTTATGTTTCTTTCCATTTATTACAATGTAACTACTAACTGAATATGTGTTTTAAGTACTGACACAAGTTATTTACTCTAATAACAAAGTCATCTACTTTGAATGGTTTGTTATATTAGGAATAAATATATGACAGAAATTAATCTGTTATTGATCATGAGACTATGGCCTGGTACTGCACACAAAGTATAACAAGATAAGAGCCTATGTATGTGATGAAAGTGGAGCAATGCTTGGAGCTTTATTTGACATACTGCAGCAAAGGTATGATGTGAAAATAATTCACTTACAATGCAAATAAGGAATCAACATGATGGGCTTAATTAATGAAACTGTTGACTGACTATGGTCTAGTCATATTATACTATGTTTTGTAGATAATCTGTGTAAAGAAGTCAGCATGAACTGTTACTGTTACAGGAAAGCATATAATGACACATGGCAGGTAGAAGAAATGCATTTGCTAGTGATTGGAATTGTTGATTATTGTAAGGATACCCAATGTTATGTGAACAGGTTTGGAGACTGAATGTTTACTCACGTATAGGATAGAGAAAGTACACAGAAGACCACGATAAAACTATAGAGAATTCTCTTAAGTAGTGTTAACTCATGTTGCATGTATTATTGTTTCACTTTGTTACCTTGTCCAATGGTATCAAATAAGTTAATGAAATATTTTAGAACTCGTATATAAATACACTTTCAAATGTCACTCCTGGGTTAAAAAAAATCAACTGTTTATTTATCAGGGTAATTAGCGACATTTAAAGATAAATTATAAAGAAATTTAAAGACATATTCTCACACAACCTCATTAAAAGCACCGCTTAATAAATACTCTAAGGTATGCCGAATATTATTAAGGCTGCTGTTGTTCAGTTTCTGCTTGAACATCTGGCAATATTTTACAATCTGGAATTCCTGATCATCAAGGAAAATGTGACATATCATGGAATGTATAATTTTTTACCAAGAACACTAAATTAGCAGCAGAACTTTTATTATTATTATTTTTTTTATTTTCCACTTGAAATATTCCACTTGAAATATTACCATTACACTTTATTTAATGTTCTGGGTTTAACATCTGCTGTTATGGTCCTTAATTTCCAACACAGTAAAGAATAATAGCAGAATCAGCATAATGTCCAGAAAGGTAATTTCACTATAACTAAACCTTCAGCTCAGTAAAGGGAAACGTTCTTGTTTTAATTATTTTGAATAAGTGACCAATGATTATAAAATGCATTCCACTGAAGACAGGACTCATTGGCCATTATACAGAGGATTATAATCAGATCTTTGATCATAACCAGTCGGTTATGTGCTCAAAACATGGATATCAAGAAATTTACCAAAACAGCAAAGCCACCTCAGAGAGTAGTCACTGGTGAAGAGTGCCAGGGAGCTGTTAAACACTTATTATACAATGATTCCCTATTAATATTCGAAAACGTGCACACTGATTGGCCAGCCCAACCAGTGTGCCCATTGTAAATCCCACAATATACCAAAAAGAGAGAGAGAAAACAAAGAAACGGACTTTCTTTTCCCCGTTGCTTTCATTTCAAAGCATTGATGTACTGGGTATGCATGGGAATGCAAGTCCCATACACATGCTCAGTACATCAAAACGAAGAAGCAGTGTACCACAACCAGCAGAAGAACAGTAATGTTCCATTATACAAAGACATTATTTAAGAAAAGTAAGTATTTTTTTTTCTTAAATAATGTCATTATATAATAGCAATAACCAACTCCGTGGTTGTGGTATACTGAAGATTTACCCACAGTTGCCTTTGTTCAATCACTCGGGCTTTGCCCTTGTGATTAAACTACACCAACCGTGGGTAAATCTTCAATATACCACACCACATTGTCGGTTATTGCTTAAATAAAAAATGTTTGAATGAAATAACAGCTTCCTACTGCTGTTCTGTTCATAGGTTCATAGGTTCATACTAGGCTATTTGCCCAAGGGCATTTATAAGCCTAGCCAGTAACTAGTGATAATGATGCACAATGTTAGAAAGGTGCTTCATTAACTTGTTTTATTTTCCTGCTTTCAAAGAATAATCTTAATACTCCATGTATTGCAATAATATTTATTATCCCCATGGAAGGCAGTGATATTACAGTTGGGTACCATGTTTGAGAGGGGCAACAAAAAGTGACTATTGGAAGATATACTGGATTGCTTAATGCATTGAGATGTTTGCCTTTAGTGATGATGGTACGGGACTCATTCAGGATGCCCCAAAAGGGGCTGTGAAGGTCAAAGAGGGTAAATAATTCTAAAGCAAATCCTCAATGTAGGACATGTGACAATAACCTGTATGTTGGAGGAAATGCAACTGATCTGGTGATAAGTATTGCTTCTTTTAAGGTAGGAGCAATAATCTGAATGCTGTTATGCTTTGTGCTTAAAAGAGGTATATTTTTATCATATGTCAAAACATGACGCAAGAAGTAAAA